>NC_045426.1:151985812-152288312 GCF_902635505.1 Sarcophilus harrisii | reverse complement strand
GAGCTAGAAGGAACCAGCACCCATTGAATGTAGAAGCAGCACAGCAAGGATGCTGCTGGCTGTGAGTACTTGCAGGAGTGTGGAGCTCTTGGTTTGGGTTTCTGGTCAGAATGGAGAACTGAAGGAAAGCTTGAGGCACTATCCCCCCACTTCACAATTAGAGATGCTTACACTAAAACCTCTTATTAAAAAAAATAAATTGGCAAAGAAAAAAGAACCTCACTAAAGAAACATCCTGTGGGTTCATTTTCAGAGGAGAACACTCAAGTAAAAAAAAGCTTCTACTCCAAAGAGTAATGTGAAAAGGCTCCCTGCTCAGAGAGAATTTATAGAACTCAAAAACAATTTATAAATCAAATGAGAGATATTGAAGAAAAACGAAAAAAAAATAACCAAGAAAAACAAGATATAAACAAAAAGTTAACTAACTAAAAAGGAGATATAGAGCCTCAAAGATGAAAGTAATTCTTTGAAAATTAGAATCAAGTTAGGGGAAGTCAGTGAAACTATGAGAGACCAAGAAATAAGGATTATAAAGAATGAGAAAATAAAACAGACTGTGAAACATAAGAAAAATCTGGAGAACAGATCAAGGGGAGAAAATATAAGAATAACTGGACTGTCAGAAAGTGGTGTGTGTGACCAAAAAGAGAACCTTGACATATAATGCAGGAAATAATCCAAGAAAATTGTTCTGAAATGATAGAACATGAGGGGAAAGTATAAATAGAAAAAAATTAACCCATCACCACCTCAGTGAGATCCTTTGTAAAAAATACACAAGAATATTATTGCCAAATTTCAAAACTCCCACATCAAAGAGAAAATTTTTCAAGAAAAAAGCAATTCAACTACAGTGAAGCTACAATCACAATTGTACAGAACTTATTAGTAGCTATAATAAAAGACCACAGGTCCTAGAATTATATTTATCAACAATCAAAAGAACTAGGCCTATGGCCAAAAATAGAATATCCACAAAATTATGATATTGAATGAGAAAAAAAATGGACATTCAATGAACTTGCAGATTTTCAGGACTTTCTATGAAATAGAAAATTTAACATATAAGACTCAATATCAAAGATCAATTTCAAGGAACTCAACATGGACAAATTGTTTTTTTTTTTCACATGGGAAATATATACTATATGTTTAAGATTCACATCAATAATAGGGTAATGGAAAAGAAAGATCAGCAGAGTCAAGGTAAAAATAGTAAAAGGGAAAAAAAGAAGTAACTTTCCTGTTAATAGATTTATGCAGGATGTTCCAAAAATCCCAATATGTTTTAAAGCTATGAAATCTTATTAAATTTATATGGGGTGTCCCAAAAGTATTAGTCAAATTTTAAGCTATTTTTTTGAGGTAATCCAGGTTCAGTGATTTGCCTAGGATCACACAGCTAAAGTTAAGTATCTGAGAATGGATTTGAACTCAAGTTTTTCTGGTTCTAGAGCTGGTATTTTATCCATTGTGCATTAAATATTATTAAATTTATATATATATATGTATATATATATATATATTGTCCCAAAAGTCTTAGTGCAATTATTCTTGTCTGAAGCATGTGGGCTTCTAAATGTACCTCAGTTAGCTGAAGGGATATATTACTGGCTCTATCACAGCATCTATGCATCACTAACCGTAATTCAGACACATCTCTTTTATCCAACCCCTCCACTCTTTACTAGTTTTGATGTCACCATATTAATTAAGGTATAGGTGGGGTTAGGGCCTAGACCTGTGATATCATAAACATAAGAGATACTGAGATAAGGAAACTCTCTCTACCAAGACAAGTCAGTGCCTTCTGAAACTTATAGTATTAAAGTTTCCTAGAATTTTGAGGTATTAAATGACTTGCCCAGGGTCACACAATCAGTATGTATTAAGGTAAGATTTGAATCCAGGTTCTCCTGGTTTTGAATTTGGTTCCTTATCCACTGTACTATGCTGCCTCTATATTAATTCAGGCATAGCACTATTGCAGTTGCTTTAACTGGCTTTCTTTACCAATTTCTTGCTATTTAATCTCTCCCATTCAATGGTCAAAATAGCATTAACTTCTAATAAAAAATCTCCAAATGACTCACCATTTCCTATGCAAAAAACAAAAAAAATAAGGACTTAATCTAGTATGTAAGGTTCTCAACTTCAATCTCTAAGCTACCTTTTGCAGTCTTAGATCACTCATATATTCTTTTTTCTTGGAATATTAGATTACTTTTTTATCCAAATTGTCCCATATGCTCCTATCTCTATGCCTTTACTAAAACTATATCCTATATCTAAAATTCTATGATTCTTTCTCCATTACTACTAATGAAAGGGGTTTAATTAAGTTCTCCATTTCCTTAGTGGTGAATGCTTTGAAAGTGTTCAGATAACAAAAAAGTATAGATTATAGCTTTAACATTATTATTTTGCTGTGGTGAAACATCTGTTAAAGGATCTTGATTATATTCCTATTTTTCCATTAACACCTACCTCTTCAAATCTTGATGACAATAGTAATAGACTCATAGACTTACTAATAACTGATTTCAACAGTTTTTCTGAGAATTAAATCTTTGTTTTCAAACCCAATTGTTCTTTTATGTTACCTCCTTTTTCTTCCCTCTCATTTAATAATGTGGAAAAAAGAAAATCACTCCAAAGAGTAGAAGGACTTCATTTACAGATGGTAAAATTGGATACATAAGACAAACACTTAAGACCAGCAGAAACAAGATGCATATTACCTAGATTTTTAAATGAAATTATGATATTAATATGATATGATATAATTTTAAGTATAAATAAGTGAATAAATGAATATATTTTCAGTATAAATAAATGATCAAAAAGATCTCCTCATAGCTTTACATATTACCTATCCTAATAACTTCATCTTTTTTTCAAGACTTTCAAACTTTCTGGCAGAAGTAAATTCTAGAGGCAAGAAAAAGTGGTCTTCAATGCCAACTCTGCCTACTTGTTTCTGCCTTGATGCGTATGTGATCTAATGCCATGATGTCTTGCTCCATGTCTTTTCCTTTCCCCAGGGTTGAGTTCTTTTACATTCCTGCGGGTGTTGATAATTGGTTCTTCTAGTGCTTTTTCACCATTCTCCATGCAAAATCTTGTCACCCATTCATCTACTTTACTCGTAACTCTAAGTTTTATTTAACTGTTCTAGCACTGTCTGTAGCTCCTTATTCATGATGTTTCTAGTTCTTCCAGTTGAGAAGTACATTTCATAAAAATGGACTATATGAATTAAAGCAGATTTGTATTTTCTATCTCCCCCTTGCTTTAGTAATTCTATAGTCACAAAATACTTTGGAAAAATGTGTGCATTTTCTTCAGTGTCAGATGTTAATTTCTATTGGCAATGAGGAGTAGTAGGAAAGGAACCAGATTGGAAGCCAGGAAACCCTGGTTCTAGTTCCAGATCTGCCATACAACTCCTTGTATAACAAAGACCAATTCTTTTCATCTCTCTGTGAGTCTTTTTTCTAATGTGGATGTATGTATATATGTATGTATCTTTGTAAAGAAAGTATACACATACACACACACTGAGAGACAGAGAGATTCCATTTGTTCTCTATTGTCCCTCCTTGACTGAAGACTCTGATTCCATGTGTTCATATATTTTAGAGGCATCTAGTCACTGTCAACAGCTAGACAAATTAAGCAACTAACCTAAATTTCACTGGACAAAAGCATAGCAGGACTAATGTGAGACAGTAATTTCCAAACCAATACTTTGCATCGGAAGCAAGCAGGATCCAGACACTCTCATTATGCTAATGATCACTGTTATAACCTAATCTTTCTCACTAAAGATGCAGTTAAAAGAAGCTTAAGGTTATTTGCAGCATTTGTCAGGCTACCATCAGCCTTGTATTACACAGACTAGAGCCATTTTTTTTTTTGAGAAAATTATATGACCCTGATACATAGCTGAGGCTACAAATTCTTCTTTGGAGCCTGTGTAAAAACACTGCAGTCAAAATCAGAGTTGGCAGCAACTATCTTCTGACAGCTGCACACTAAGCCATAGATAGTATCAAACAGTATCTGGCTCTCAATCTGTATAGCAGAACAATGATTGGAACCAATCTCATTTTCTGAAGAATTTTCAACCAAGTGAATTTGGGTAGTCCATCTTGGGCCCATTTCTCTTTTCCCACTATACTGTTTTTGTTTTTTGGTGATCTTATCAGCTCCCATGGATTCCCATGGATTCAATAATCATCTCAAAATCAGTAATTCTCAGATCTATTTTTCCAGCCTTAACCTCTCTCTAGACCTCTGCTCTCAAATCTTTGTCTATTGAACATCTTGAGTGAGTTCATTGTCTCATATTCATTTTAAATTCAGCATGTCCAGAATTAAATGCATATCTCTTGAGAAACTCTTCCTTTTTTCTAATTACTGTAGAAAACACCACCATTCTTTCAGTCTCCTAGATTTACAATCTAGATATGATATTCAACTTCTTGCTTTCTCACCTCTCATAATCAATTTGTTGCCACGTAATGCCAATTTTATCTTCACATCTCTTTTAAACCTCTCTTTCTCTCCTCTGACACTACCACCATGCTAGTATAGGTCCTTATCACCTCATGCCTGGACTATCACAAGAGTTTTCTTGGTCTTTTTGCCTTATGTCTCTCCTTATTCTTTTTCAAGTCTAGGTCTGACCATGTCACCCCCTATTTAATAAGTTCCAGTGGCTCCCTATTGCCTTCTAGATCAAACATAAAGTCTTCTATTTAGCATTCTAAACTCTTCATGGCTTGGGCCCCTCTGATCTTTCCAATCTAATTGTGCTGTATTCCTTTCCAAGTGCTCTAAGTTCCAGTGATACTGATCTCCTTTTTGTAGCTATCTTCTCCTCTGTGCCTGGAATGCTCTCCCTCTTTATTTCATGATTTTCTTCAGGTTTCAGCTAAAATCCCACCCTCTGTAAGAAGTCTTCTTAATGCTAGTGTCTTATTTTGTTTGTTTATCTTCAATTTAGCTTGTATCTGTGTTGTTTGTACATAGTTCTTTGCAGGTTTTCTCCCCCAGTAGAATATGAATTCTTTGAGAACAGGAACTTTGAGAATAGGCTTAGTACAGTGCTTGTACATGTTAAGTTCCTACTTATGCTTGTTGTCTTAACTTGAGTAGGAGAAATTTATGAAATTGCACAGCACTTTTAGCCAGTGTGAATTCTTCCCTGACTCAATATCAATCTTTTTATCAGATTCTTTTAGTATTGCTGTATGGCTGCAAGTCATGGAATATCATAAATATCAAAGCATACAAACTGCCTGTGGCCGAGAGAAGAGAGAAGAGTTACATGGTATGAGGAAGTAGGTTGCAACACTTTACTAACAATGTTTTTCACTAACAATGTAACAAGAAATAATATAACAGGCATCGCCCAAGAAATGTGTTTGGAAAAGGAGGTAGGGGATAGACATGGTAAAAGTAAAGGATAGAGTATGGCAGAGAAGCCTGAAATCTCCCCACATTCCATCAAAATAACTTTAAATCACTTCTTAAAAACAAATTTGAAATGATAGAATACACAAGAAAGAAAGTAAAACAACTTTCCAGTTTATGATAACTTAGAAGAACCACGGGAAAGGTCAGTTTTACTTGGGTAAAAGGGAACACAGCCCAGCCCAAGTGATATCTGGACAAGCCAGTGGAAGGCTTCTAGTCCCAAAGTCCTAGCTCCATAGGCCAGCAGCACAAGTTGGACCAGCCAGGAGGCCTCCAGCCCCAATGGAACAGGTTAATAATCAGTCCTGGCAAGCCTAAGCAGCCAGGTAAAATGGACAGGTTGTCTCCTGTGCAGCAGGTGAGCTGCTATCCCTGGAGGTTCCAATGCAGAAAACCATGACCAGCTCCCTGGCCCCCAGAGCAAGGAGCTTGAGAAAATGCCCCCAATTCACTTGCTAGATATGGCACCATTTTCCTCTTATCATTGTCCTTTTTTGAGAATGAAGGACAAACAAAAACCTGGGAAGGACTTTAGCTTAAAAAGGCCAAAGTCTCTCATTGCATCCAGTCAAGCTGATCTATATTTTGCCACTGAATCCAGATGATTCTGTAGGAGAAAGTGAGGCTGATGATCTTGCCCAGCCAATCCTTACTTAAATACAACATACTTGCATGTGATTCTCTTTGAGAATGAAGGATAAATAATAATCTCTGTGAGTAGATCTGCCCAACTGGGTGATGATTAAATAAGTTATCTCTAAAGCACTTTGCAAACTTAAAGTACTATAGACAAATGAAAGCTATTGTTATTATCATTTATCATTCACTATTTTTCTTGACTCTCATTATTCCTTTCTATCTCTATTCCTCTCATATTTGAAGCTTTCAATATTTTCACTGACATTTCTTCACACCTCCTTGCTTCTCACTTCATCATGTTATCAATCAGCTGTCATGATCAATATCTCTACTTTATCCTATTTAACTTTATTGTTTGGGTGATCACATCTAACACCTTATGATCCCTTCAAATTATGACACTTATATGACCTTGATCAAGATCTCCTATCCTTCCATCTCTTTTTCTGTCTTATTCATCCTAAACTTTTCTATTTTCCTTATCACAACATTCCAGGTCTTCTCCAACTCAGCTTCCATCTCTTCACATTCATTCTCTGATGACTTCCCTGCTCAATTCCACTATTCTTATCTGCAGTCAGGTAGTCAATTAATAAGCGTTTAGTAAGTGTAAGTGTCTACTATGTGCCAGACACTGTTCCAAGTGCTAAGGATATCAAAAAAGTAAGAGACAGTACCTTAAAGGAGGTAAACATCAAAACAACTATGTACAAGCAAGATATATATATGAAAGGGACAATCAACAAAGGGAAGGAGCTGGCATTAAGAGGTATCAGCAGACATAGCATTTTGAAAGTAGTAGATGGAGACAAGAAAGGGAAAGCATCCCCCAACATGGGGGACAGTGAAACCATCCAGAACTGAGAGATGGAGAATTTTGTGTGAACAGCAAGGAGACTAGTATCATGGGGTCACAGAGAGGAGTAAGGGAGGGAGGAAGGAGTAAGAAGATTTGAAAGGGAGGATGCCAGGTTGTAAACCTTCAAGGTTCTGCTTAGATACTGCCTCATGTAGGAACGCTTCTCTTTCTCCCTAGTTGTTAGTGCTCTCTCTCCTTAAGCAATCTTGGATTCACTAAGATTTGTCTAAGTTGTTTATTCCCTCCATCAGTAGGAAGTAAACTCCTTGAGGGCAAGGACTAATTTGGTTTTGTCTTTGCTAAATAAGTAGAGTGCCAGGCCTAGGTCAGATACTTACTAACTGTGTGACCCTGGGCAAATCACTGGATCCTATTTTTTCATTTATAAAATGAACTGGAGAAGCAAAACAAAAGAAAAGAAAATCTTGGTCATGGGTGATAAATGTATGCCTTGTTTTGTAGCTGTATTCTAGTATTTCTCTATTAAGAACAGCGAAGCCTTCTTTACTGTCAGTTACCTGTAGTCAGGAACATTACTCTCTTTCAATATTGTTTTCCTTATATTATTATGGTCACTATGTTGACTGTTCTGGATCTATTTAATTTTCTATGCGTCCATTCATATAAATTTTCCCTGGTTTGTTTGAATTCTTTATATTCCTTATTTCTTATGACAGAATAATAGTCCATTCCATTTCTATAACAACAGCAGCAACATATTTTATCAAACTATTCTCCAACTAAAGGGTACTTAATTTTTCAGTTCTTTGCTACTACAAAAAGTGCTTTCACACACACACACACACACACACACACACACACACACACCGATTATAGACTAAGTACATTTCCTTAAGACCTTTCCTTCTATCTTTGCCATATACTAGGTACATGCCCAGTAGTAGTATCAGTGGTATTGTTCAGTGACTTCTCATAGCCTACATTTACCATTTATTTGTCATCTCACGTAGTCATCTACTATTCAGACGTTCTTTGTTGTATATAGTTTCTCAATATTATTAAGGTTTATTATGTTTCTTGTAAAATATAGATGTATATTTTAATAAGTAGTGAAGTTATTATATCCCTTTGTATATTTTAATAGTCCCTGTACCTAAATAGAGGATTTGAGAACATTTTAGGAATTAAAAATTAAGCATTAAGGGAATTAATGAAAAAAAAATCAAATGAAGGTGGCTTAGCGGTACCAGATCTAAAATTATATTATAGAGCAGCAGTTACCAAAACTATTTGGTATTGGCTAAGCAATAGATTAGTTGATCAGTGGAATAGATTAGGTTCAAGGGATAAAACAGTCAACAAATATAGCAACCTAGTCTTTGACAAACCCAAAGATCCCAGCTTTTGGGATAAGAACTTACTGTTTGATAAAAATTGCTGGGAAAATTGGAAACTAATATGGCAGAAACTAGGCATTGATCCATACTTAACGCCGTACACCAAGATAAGGTCAAAATGGGTTCATGACCTAGGCATAAAGAATGAAATTATTAATAAATTAGAGGAACACAGGATAGTTTACCTCTCAGACCTGTGGAAGGGGAAGGTCTTTATGACCAAAGCAGAACTAGAGATCATTACTGATCACAAAATAGAAAATTTCGATTATACCAAACTGAAAAGTTTTTGTACAAACAAAACTAATGCAGACAAGATTAGAAGGGAAGCAATAAACTGGGAAAATATTTTTACAGTCAAAGGTTCTGATAAAGGCCTCATTTCCAAAATATATAGAGAATTAACTCTAATTTATAAAAAATCAAGCCATTCTCCAATTGAAAAATGGTCAAAGGATATGAACAGACAATTCTCAGATGAAGAAATTGAAACTATTTCTAGTCATATGAAAAGATGCTCCAAGTCATTATTAATCAGAGAAATGCAAATTAAGACAACTCTAAGATACCACTACACACCTGTCAGATTGGCTAAGATGACAGGAAAAAATAATGATGATTGTTGGAGGGGATGTGGGAAAACTGGGACATTGATGCATTGTTGGTGGAGTTGTGAATGAATCCAACCATTTTGGAGAGTAGTTTGGAACTATGCTCAAAAAGTTATCAAACTGTGCATACCCTTTGATCCAGCAGTGTTACTACTGGGATTACATCCCAAAGAGATTATAAAGAAGGGAAAGGGACCTGTATGTGCACGAATGTTTGTGGCAGCCCTTTTTGTAGTGGCTAGAAACTGGAAACTGAATGGATGTCCATCAGTTGGAGAATGGCTGAATAAATTGTGGTATATGAAAATTATGGAATATTACTGTTCTGTAAGAAATGACCAACAGGATGATTTCAGAAAGGCCTGGAGAGACTTACACAAACTGATGCTGAGTGAAATGAGCAGGACCAGGAGATCATTATATACTTCAATACCAATACTATATGATGACCAGTTCTGATGGATCAGGCCATCCTCAGCAACAAGATCAACCAAATCATTTCCAATGGAGCAGTAATGAACTGAACCAGCTATGCCCAGAAAAGGAACTCTGGGAGATGACTAAAAACCATTACATTGAATTCCCAATCCCTATATTTATGCCCACCTGCATTTTTGATTTCCTTCACAAGCTAATTGTACAATATTTCAGAGTCTGATTCTTTTTGTACAGCAAAATAACGTTTTGGTCATGTATACTTATTGTGTATCTAATTTATATTTTAATATATTTAACATCTACTGGTCATCCTGTCATCTAGGGGAGGGGGTGGGGAGATAAGAGGTAAAAAATTGGAACAAGAGGTTTGGCAATTGTTAATGCTGTAAAGTTACCCATGCATATATCCTGTAAATAAAAGGCTATTAAATTAAAAAAAAATTAAGCATTAGTCATTCAGTAAAATAATAGCAATAACAAAACTATAATAATTTTGGAATTTGAATTAGATTCATAGTCTAGATTGATTAAATTCGCCAGATTATTGCTATCTTCTCCTTTTTTTGCTTCTATAGTTTGTCTACATAATTTTAAAATAACTGATTTAGTTAATTCAGTAAAAAAAAAATTCGATCCAAATAGTAAAAATTCAGTCAAACTTAAAAAAAAATCATTCATAAAAACAATTGGCTAGTTGGAATTTTATTTTTAATTTTTCAACCAGGTATGTTGAAAATTTATTGGAATTATGTACTTTGATGATATGTCCATTTTCCAAATTCATAAATTTATAAATCTTCTAATTGAAAGATAAAATATAAATGAAATCACCATTGATTAGACTATTATGACTTGAACTGTCCAAACCACAATTACAGTTGGATAGGTAGCCCATAGTGTTGATCTATCAGTACATATATGTTGATAAGATATTATAGATGAATTATAAACTGAGGTCGGAAATGAGTGAAGAAGGAAGCAGTCTAGATTGTTATGTATACTGAGCAGTGCTTTCAATAATACCAAGAGTTTCCCTGAAAAAACAACAAACAAACAAAACCAAAGCAAAACACTAATTCATCTTTTCAACAGCAATGTTTTTCTTACTATGTTCTATGTGACTGTGAATCATAGAACATCACAATTTCCTCAAAGAATTAAAGTTGTAGGCCATCCAAAGGGTGATAGAATAGCACATTGTGATGGACTGCAGTGTATTCCCAATGGTGATTTGTACACAAAAAATGAGGCAAAAGATGCTATTAAAGAGATGCATGACCAAAAAAGAAAAAGCTGAAGGAGGAAGAGGAGGAGGAGGAGGAGGAGAGGAGGAAAAGAAGAGAGTTTGCTTATATAGCAAGATTGAGGAATTTCAGATGGACAGACTGATTGCAACATTGATACCAACCTAATGTCAAGACACTTAGAAGAAGAGGACATTGATGGGATCTCCATGGAAAATGGTTGCAATATTTACCATTAATAGGGATATTTGTGTTGATAAAATCACGACTCCATTGAATTATTAAAATATCAATTATAGATAATATATGTATATGCATATATATCTATGAGAATATGTTTATAGGTATCTACTTAATCACTGACCTGGTTCTATGCTTATGGAAAGGAATTTTATTAAATTTGTATGTTTATTTTCATTCCTAGCCTTCAAAACCTCATATTTCTTATGATCAGATTATAGATCTAGAACTAGATGGGAAGTTAGAGTACATTTACTTTAACTCAAGGAAGTTATTATCCTTGCTCAAGGTCAGGCATTATGCTAGGCACATGGTATGCTATGCTAGGCATAGTATAAGAGACATGATTTTTAATCCAGGTACCCAAAGTCCAAGACAAGTACTCTTGCATTCTGCTATGAGATTTCCCACATCCAATTGAAGAAGAAAATGTGGCCTTTTCTCTCTATAAAATATTTTTCTATGAAGTGCTTCTTTGGTTACTAGCAGTCACTTTTGAAGATTTAGTTGGAACAGATTAAGAGGCATGAATATTTATTAGAAATAAAAGGGAGAATGCTTTGGGAAATAATACTCTAATATGAGCTTATGATTTCATCAAGATGGTCCAATACTGCAACCCATCTAGCCCTGTTATCTCCTGTGGGTTTTTTCCATGTAAACAGTGAGTAAGGGCTTGGACTAAACTATCACAAGTTCTGCCAAAAGAGAATTTTGCTTTGGACTTAATTAGCTATTGTTTCTGTCTGCTGACACCATCAACAAATAGCTAAAAGCATAGGACTGCCATCTATTTATTTTAGCAGTAAACTCTCTATTTAAAAAAAACAACTAATTTGGTTAAAGATATATAAGGGGCAAAACCAGAATCAGCAAATTTAACTTAAATTATTTTTCCATTTTAAAACATTGTGGGACTTAAAATTTTAAAACTATGATTTTAAAAACTATGTTTACTGAAACTTACTACTCGGAGGCAATATAACTGTATGAATAACGTGCTGTTATTTTTTAGTAATGCAGAGTTATTCCTCAGTAGCATAATACAAAATAATATATATAAAATCTTAATTCTCTTGTATTATGTTAACAAAGTTGCTTACTAGATGAGTTTTAGAACACTGAGTTAAAATACTGTCCTACTGCTTAGAATGATACAAATGAAATTTTGATGGTGAGCATTATGATACCATCATTGATTCAGGAAAAGAAATTTTCTTTTTGTGTAACAAGAAAAATCTGTCAGCTGGATATTGGAATGTGCTTTGAATATTCTTGAGTCTTAGCTTCTCTTTTAACATTTAGCACATACTTTTCACTATCTTGCTTTTATTGTCCTACGAATTCATCTTTGAGATTAAAACATTTTCCTATAATGTGACTGCAATGTGTGAAACTGTCTCACCAAATGTATGAAATTCAGAACCTGAAGAATCTTCAAAAAGAGAAGGAAAAAAAGTCTAATGCTTTCTGGTCTTAGGTTGTCATTTTTATGAATTGAAATTTTGGGTATTTATTTTTCTTTTATGACATTTATTCAAAAGGAGCATAAATATCCAAGTTCTAGAGATGTTTCATTAGAAATCTTTGTCCAAATTTTATGTTAAGGAAAAATACCTCCAATAAAAGTTTACAATCTAGATAAAGTATAAGCTACTCTTTTTATATGTGAAAAAATCGAGCTAATTGGTCATTCTACAGATATTTATAATGCTTGTCTGTACATATTGCACATATCTTATTGTAAAGTTCCTTTTTTAAAAAAAAACCCTGTGATATCAGCAATGCAAATTTATGATAAAATTGAATCTGCTAAAAGTGTCAGTTGAAGTGCAGCACAGTAAACACCTATTAATCTATATGAAACCTTCTTAGTCTAGTAAAAAAAAAATCAAGTAATTGATAATCATAAAATTCAGTATCAACTTTCTAGTGCAGTTTCACAGCCCCTTGAATTTGAGAGATTAATGAGAATGGCTGTCTTGAATGTCTTCATAGAGCTTTTTCTCTTATTTTTTGCATTCTAGTTCCAAAATAGGAAAATGAATTAATTTTAAAGATTAAGAGAAACTTTGAATTTGAAAACTACTCTTTGTTAAAACTAAAAGCCTTCATATGCATTATCATAAGCACTAAA
Source organism: Sarcophilus harrisii (assembly GCF_902635505.1). Taxonomy (NCBI): domain Eukaryota; kingdom Metazoa; phylum Chordata; class Mammalia; order Dasyuromorphia; family Dasyuridae; genus Sarcophilus; species Sarcophilus harrisii. The sequence goes on along the minus strand of NC_045426.1, from coordinate 152,275,299 downwards.
ATAAGGCTTCAGTAATTAATATATACCTTAATATCCAGAAAAACTATAGAGGCTATAGAGATAAACAATAACTGTTAATTCTAGATGCATCCTCTACCACTAGGGTAGAGTTTATCTCATACCAAATGTCTGGTGGGGTATAAGGAAAGTAGGTTAAGAAGCAATTAGCAGCTACAAATATGCTTGTAGCTGAGGATAGGTATCATCTTCCTCTCAGCCATGCAGACTTGAAATTTCCATTATTCTGGAGCTTCACCCTATTTCCCTCTCCACATGAATTACCAAGTCCTGTCAGTTCAATCCCCACATTATCTTTTATGGAATATAATTTCAATTGGGTCTTCACTGATATTTGATAATCCTCCTACTCTGTCCTTAATAACATTAATCTCCAATTGAATACTTGTTGACTAACTGACAATACCAAAAATTTTTTTTCTTTCTTCTTGAACCATCCACATTGCCAGCATCCATGTTTTTTTAAATCTTTTTTTTATTATAATTATAGATTTTTATTGACAAAACATATACATAGGTAATTTTTCAACATTGACCCTTGCAAAAACTTCTGTTCACACTTTTTCCCTCCTTTCTTCCACTCCCTCTCCTAGATGGCAGGCAGTCCCATACATGTTAAACATGTTAAAGTATGTGTTAAATACAATATATGTATACATATTTATACAGTTATCTTGTTGCACAAGAAAAATCAGATTTTGAAAGAAAGTAAAAATAACCTGGGAAGAAAAACAAAAACAGCATCCACTGTTAAAGCATATGATTTAGTTTCTTTCTTCACTGAGGAGACTAAAACTATTTGAAATTAGTTTCTTTAGCCCTTCTCTTGCTTTTTAAAAACTTCCCACTTTTTTCTTCCTTCTCTCTGGACACAGAAGAAATATTCCTAGTCTTTTCCTATGGTTAATTTCTCTATCTAGATTCTTGCTGCCACTTTTACCCACTCCCTCTAGGGCCTTGTTTCAGTAGTCATTTTCTCTCCTACATCTTCTATTTCTATATCTATATACATTCTCTTCCCAATCCTAAAATATTCTTTTCTTTGCTTTTAAATACTATTAGACTCATGCTTTCTTCGATTTCACTGCTAAAATTATTCTAAACTTTATTTTTAACCTTCATTTAAAAACATTTTGAATTCCAAATTCTCTCCCTCCTGACCTTTCCCTATGCATTGAAAAGGCAAGCAATATATCAACTATACATATAAAGTCATGTAAACATATTTCTGTATTAGCCATGTTCACTGCTAAAATTCTTGAAACAATTGTCTACTTATCGTGCCTCAACTTCAATGCAATTCAATTCAATAAGCATATGTTAAGCAGCTTTTACTAAAAGATGAAATAAAACAGTCACTGCCTTCACTGAGTTTATATTCTATTTCTTTCTACTTTTCTGTCAACTCCTGGCATTTTGATTTCTACATATACCAGTATACTGGAATTGCCCTGTCAAATGTCACTGACGACACATAAACAATGAATGCTTTTTTTTTAAAAAACAAATTACTCTTTGATCTTCCAACAATATTTAATACTCTTGTCTAAGTCTTTCTATTGGATAGTCTACTTTATTGATCTGAATGACACTATAATAGAGAGAGTCTTGGACTGAAATCAGAAGACAGTGAACTTACTGGGAATCACTTTGAACAAGTCATTACTTCTTTGGGCTTCAGTTTCATCATCTGTAAAACAAGAGGGTTGGTCCAGATGATCTGTTTGCAGGAATGTTTTGGTAAATGTTTGGTAAATGCTCTGGGAAGATCTGTTTGGATGATATCCTTTTAGGTTTAATCTACATTATTAACATTTTTTTCCATCACTTTCTTTAGTTTAGAAAATCAACAAAATCACAAAGCAAGTATTGATTTGTGATTTGTAATATTTGTAATTTTCAAGGTATATATTGCTCACACTGATAATTGAAGAATTGGTTTACTGCTCTGAGCTGGCTCTAGCATATCCCAGTCTATAAGGTTCCTTCTAGCTTTTATGATCTGTGATTCTTCTCTTTCCACATACTTCCCTTTGTTAATTAAACCCATTCCCATAGCTTTAATTACACTTCAATATTAATAACTTCCACCCAAATTTATCTTTTTAGTAATGACTAAAAAAAATCTATAGACCTATATCTTCAACTGCTCTATCCCCTTGGATATTCTTTGGGCATCTAATTCTAAATTGTGGTGATCATCTTTCCTTCTTAATCTGCTTCTCTTTCTGACTTCATTATTTCTATCTATGTATTGTCACTTATGTCTTCTGTTTGAAACCCAGGAGTTATTTTTAAATCTTCATTCTCTCTCTTCTCTTATAGCTTAGTAGTTTACCAAGTCCTGATGATTCTCTCTTAGTATTTCTCTCATAATTGTCTCTTCTTCTCTATTCTTATTATTACCAGACTAACGCAGATCCTTATTACCCTGCTCTCACCAGACTATAACAACAAGCCTGGCAGGAAAGCTGGAGAGACAGAGAACACTTTTTTCTTCCTCTATCCAGCAAAGGCAATTTCTTCTCAGGAGTCCTTTCCAACTGAATTTGACCATCATTTAACTAATTAATTAATTGAAGGGGCTTTGAACTGACTTGCCGTTTTTATATATTATCTTTATGGCACAAACAATTCTCTTTAACCAATTACAAGATATTTCTCGTGAGATGTCATCTGCTTTCATCTAGTGATTCAAAGTCCCTTTCATCAAGTACTTATTTATCCTACCTAATCTATCTTTAATTTTATTATTTAATCAAGATGTCTGAATTTTTTCTGATTAGTTACACTAACATAGATTTTTTAAAAGTCTTCTTTTTAGTTGTCCTTAGCATTATAATCTGGTCTTTATCACTTTTGAGGCTTGTTTTGTAGCATCATGCCCCTTTTTGGTATTTATTTCCCTTTACCTGCCCTTGCTTCCTAAAATCTGCTGTTCTCATCAGAACTCCCTGCCTTTAATAAGGTTTTTGGTTTCTTGTTTAGAATTGCATAATCCCTAACAATGTTTTCTGGGTTCTTTCTGGCAGTAACATTTATCCCTACATGAATCACCAGGAGTGGGTAGTGATTTGCAGTTTTGACAAGTCTTTGAAGACTCTGTCAATGTGTTGGATACATGCCCTGGGAAGACACCTGAGTTCTCTATTGTTAAAGTCAACTTGACACTTGGCTATCTTGATATCCCTCAGCAAAGAGTTTACCAGCTACTCACGTCATCTTCCTATAACCATCAATGGATAACCTTTTTTCTGAGTAGCACTTGGGAATCTGAAGCATCATTCCTTGGAACACAAAATGCTATTTCTTTTTCAGAAAAACCAATTTCCCCCACAAGGAAGAGCTTCATGCCTATTATAACAACTTTAAATTGTCTCTTCTTTCTTTGTCACATTTTTCTCCCTTCAATTTTTCTTTTTTTTTTATTTAGTATTTTATTTCATTACATGTAAACTACTTCAATTTTCCATGAATTTCTTATGTGAATTTTATCATTCCATTGTTAATAGAACCAAAGGAATATAACTTACCTCATTGTTTCTGGCCCTTTGCCATCATGTAGGACTATATATATTACCAAGATATTGCTATCCATAAAAATCTTGGAAGAAGGAGATTTTGTCATCTCCCTTGTCAGTTTGTTTTTAAGAGTTGGTAATTCACACCAAAGAAATCTCTCTTGATATTTCTTTGAAAATCTTTTGAAAATGTTAAGCAATAAAAGACTTGCTCCTTAGTAGGAGGAAAAGATAATAGAACATGTGAGTACAGAATAGAAGGTAGATGACACCATAACCTATTATTTCATGGCCAAGTTTACAACAGTGGAGAAGAAACTTCTATAGGTGAATTACTGGGTTGGAAGGAAAACTGAGTCATCTATTCCTTTTCTCTGACTAAATTATCAAAGGTGGTGAATTCTGACCAGTATGGTCAGATTTTGTCCTCTCTCTAGTGGATTGAACTAAAAGATTTGGACTAAAAGTATCATTTGCACATGAAGAGGAGCACACTTAGCAAATAATGAACCATTGTATTACTGAGATTGAGAAGTAGGCCAATTTGGAGTCAGCTTCTTCCTTTGGGAATTGAGGGAAGAAAGAGAAAACCTGGGGTAAAAGAAAAAAGACTAATATGGAAGAGATCAAATTGAATTTATTAGGCAAAAAATCATTGCCTGTATTTGTATTGAGTGAAAAATTATGCTCAACCATAGCTTGTATCTTGTGATTAGATGTGGGTTGAAAGAGAGGAGTAAGGAAAAAGAATAAGCATTTATATAGTACTATTATGTGACAGGCACTGTGCTAAGCTTTATTTATATCATCTGATTTGATCTTTACAACAACCTTGGGAGATAGATGCTATTGTTATCTCTATTTTACATCAGAGGAAACTGAGGCAGAGATTAAGTGACTCACAGGATTATATGGCTATCAAGCATCTGAGGTTGGGTTTGAATTTAGACCTGAATTTAGGTCTTTCTGATTACATGAAGTACTTCAGTACTCCCTCCACTGTGCCACCAGCTGTCTTTAAAAAGTAGAATATTGGATGCTTAAATTGGGCCTAAGACTCTGGGAAATGCCAGATATTCCAGAGTATTCAGGTATAATTTTACTAGATGATGCCTTACCTTTAAAGTACAAATGTTTGGGAATTTATTAGCATAGAGAAAGTAAATATGGGAATACCAACTATGGAAGAGTTTAACTCCAGATTCAGTTTGGGCTAAATTCTTTTACTACTTAATGATTTATAAAAATCAAAAGAAACTATGCTAGACCAACCACAGATAATACACCATTTTTTATAGCTTTTCTATAGCTAGTAATAGAACACTAAGAGCTTGTAGCTTTTCCCAAATTTTTGATTTTACTTAGTTTTGCAGTTATGTTTTATCTCTTCTACTAGATTGCAGGCTCCTTGAGAACAAAGACTGCTTCTTACTCATCTCTACTTCTTATTCAGTCCCAAACATAATAGGTATTAAGCACTCTCTAATTTAATTAAAAACCAACCATGTAAATCTGACCCCTATTTTAGAGGTTTACTCCTTACACTAAAAGTTTAGACACCTTTGGCGATCATTTATCTATCCAGCTTACCTGTTCATTTCAGTATTGGTCACTTTTCTAGGGATAGCACCATCCTAGTCATTTCCCATTACAAGAACTCAGGCATACATTCAAATATTCAAATATAGCAAAGATTTTATTCACTTAGAAAAGACACAGAAAGTTGCTCTGGCTTTCTGCCTTTATTATGCTAATCCTTCACTCTTTTGGTACTATCTCCCCAAATTTTTTTTGCCTGTGGGTTACATTGTCCTCTGTCTTTTTTTCCAGGGTTTACTTCTCAAAAGATTATTTAGGTCATTGGAAGGAAAAGAGTGGAATCTGTTTTTCTCCCAATAACAGCCTCTGTCCAAGAAGCTGGTCTGAAATCAAGGAAAGGGGTTCTCTGAAGTCTCCATTACATGTATAACAAATTTGTGTTTCTAAATGTGAAGGACTTTTGTATTTTTTTTTTTTTTTTGTTTTTGGTTGTAAACATTAATTTAAATTTAACTTTATTGCCCTGCTTATTTGATCTAACTATATCTCATACATTTTGATTGTTCAAAATAGTCCAACCTTAAAAAAAAAAGTTGGGTTGCTAAGTCTTTTTTTTTTTTTTTTTTTTTAGATAGCAGGGGATGAGGATAAAGGCCTAGTATCTGCACAAATAGTTCTGTGTGAAGGAGAAAGAGCTTTGAACAACATATGCTTTGTTGTATTTTTTTTAAACTCTCAATTATTGGTTCTTTTTTTTTTCTGGGCAGACAAAGACAATATACACAGGGAAAGAAAAATGAAAACAAATTGGGCCTCAGCTTTTCTATCTATAAAATGAAGGAATTATTTTAGATCTCTTATAGTTTTATATACTATATAATTGAAAAAAAATGTATTGGCCATTTTCCAAAGTATTGATTGTAAAGTTTCCTTTGCAAACCCAGAAAAAAACTTAAAGAAACTCTTTTTTTTTTTTTAAATAGCCCTTTATTTACAAGTTATATGCATGAGTAATTTTACAGCATTGACAATTGCCAAACCTTTTGTTCCAATTTTTCCCCTCCTTCCCCCCCATCCCCTCCCCCCCATGGCAGGTTGACCAATACATGCTAAGTATATTAAAGTATAAATTAAATACAATATAAGCATACATGTACTAACAGTTATTTTGCTGTACAAAAAGAATCGGACTTTGAAATAGTGTACAATTAACCTGTGAAGGAAATAAAAAATGTAAGCAGACAAAAATATAGGGATTGGGACTTTTATGTAATGGTTCATAGTCATCTCCCAGAGTTCTTGCGCTGGGTGTAGGTGGTTCAATTTATTACTGCTCTATTGGAACTGATTTGGTTCATTTCATTGTTGAGGAGGCCAGGTCCATCAGAATTGATCATCATATAGTATTGTTATTGAAGTGTATAATGATCTCCTGGTTCTGCTCATTTCACTCAGCATCAGTTCATGTAAGACTCTCCAGGCCTTTCTGAAATCCAAGAAACTCTTTTCCTAGTTATGCAAACAGTAGGGCAGAGACAGTTACACAATAAATGAAAGAAGTCAGACTCTGGCACTAATTTTAAGGCAAGTCACAGATGTCTTTGTTTTTATTACAAAATGAGATCATAGCCAGTGATCAGACAGCTGCTGGAAGCCTTCATTAAATATATAGAATATTAAAGATTTCTTATCTAAGAACCCATCTGAAGCTGGCACCCAGGGAATTTTTCAGAGTCTTCTTTTGGCATTTAAAGCTTCTTACAACTTGGCTCCTCCCTGCTTCAGTCTTCTGATAGTCTAGCCATACTGACCTATTTACAATGTTCTACACATAACACTCACTCTCCCATCTCCATGCTTTTGCACTCATCCTTTAAGACTCAGGTTAAACCTGATCTTCTCCCCTGGATAGGAAGCCTTTGCTAGTTTCCCCCAACTGCTAGAGTCTTCCCTTCTAAAGCTACCTTGTGTCTATTGTATAGTTATCTTACATATGCCTATTTATGAATATATTGGGTCTCCTGTAAGATTGTAAACTACTTGAAGCTAAAGGATGGTTTCTATTTTTAATTTGTGTTCCCAGCACTTAGCATGGTGTCTGGCACATAGTAAGCACTTAATAAATTGTTATTGTTATAAATTTGGTTGAGTATTAAAGCAGATGTTCTTAATCTTTTTTTCCATCATGTTTATATATTTATTTTATGCCACCTCAATTTTTAAAGGCCATTAGAGCCTATCTAAAGCCATATGTGATCAAGAATTCACTATAATATATCCACAGGTTCCCTTCCTTTGAAGACCAATTATGAAAAGGGACCCAGTAAATCCTCAAATAGCCTATTTATATAACTGAAAGCATGCTACCAAAATCAACAGCATTCATTGTTCCTAGTCCTACCCTCTGAAGTCAAGCAGAGAAAATCTAATTTCCTTTTCATGTAGCAATCTTTAACCTGTTTTTTGTCATAGTCCCTTTGACAGTCTGCTGAAATATATGGACTACTTTTCAGAATGTTTTTAAATAATTGAAGGAAATGATAAATTTCACTTAGAGTTAAATGAAAATAAAGATGTAATTTTCTCCTCCTTTCAGGTTCACAGATCCTCTGAAATCTAGCCACATATTCCAGGTTAAGGACCCTGTATTAGAGGGAAAGCTTCAGGAAAGGATGAGCATAATTTGCATGCTAATCTGATTGTGTCATGTGAGCCAAGCTATCCTAGTTTTCGTGTTTTAAGTGATTACTGGGAGTTAAAAGGATTCTCCATCTATTTATACTCAGGAAATGATAAGTGAGAATTAAATTTTGATATGTGTCCCTGGAACAGTTCCACTGATTTGCTATTTTCAGTGAAACTTTTGCTTATTTTTCTTGAGCTGCATTTTTATTCGGCATCTCTTGTGCCTAATATCAATAGCAAGTAGGACTTCAATGCTGATGGAAGGCAGTTCCTGCTCTTTCACCCACATGTGATTCTGAGAGCATTATCACTTAGTTCTAATTTAGCCAGAAGCTTAATGTCAGGTTGATATCAGACTCTCCATGGGCCAGTCATAAGTCTCAAAATTGACTTGCTTAAAATTACGATGGAGTTTTACTTTAGAAAATAGTGACATTTAAAGCCAGAGGAATTTTTTAAAATTTATTTTTCACAGAGGAGGAAACATTTCCAAAGAGGCAAATTGATTAGTTGGTGATCACACATGATATGGGTGATGTAGACATCAGATGATGGTAGACACCAAAAGATGGAGTTCAGTCATGTGAAGAATTCACAATGGTCATTCTCTTTGGCAAAAGGTTTATTTAGGAGGGGGAAGATTAAAGACAAAATGGAGGGACACATTAAACACTGGGAATAGTAAATATGAAATAGGGTGGGAAAGCATATGAAAGACAAGTTCCTCAGTGGAACTCACAATTACCCAGTAGAAAGGGATTATTCCATGAGGTTGAACATGAGGTTCCATGAGGTTAATATAAGACATGTCCTTAGCTTGCAGGATGAGTCCTAAAAGGGACTTAGCACCTTAGAAGTGTTAGTTAGCCATAACAAGGAGAAGTGGGTTGAAAAGCATAGTGGAATTAGGAGAGAGACCACATGGCATGGGAGAAAGGCAAGGGGAAAGATATCATGAGGCAAAGTGCCAGGTGGACTGACCCAAGGAAGGCAGCAGCCATGGGTTGGCCCATAAGTAGATTTTATAGGGAAAAATTTAACCTCAGGGACATGACTGGGATCTCTGACAAGACATGGTGAGATGAGACTGTTCAAGAACTCTAGAGAGGGTGGGTCTCAGGGGTTTGACATAACTTGGATTTCTGACTAGATGACCTCCTCAGAGAGTAGAACCATGAAGTTAAACTGATATCTTATCAGTGCTTTTTTCCTCTTGCCTCGGGTTCAATTCTTTAGTTTCTCTCTGTCCTATACACCATTTAGGACCTTATCCACATATAGGTAGTTAAGTATATAATGCTGGGAAAGGATTCATAGCAAATTTGTTTGTTAGCCATTTATTGATCTAGCTAGAGGGCACAGTGATTGGAATGTTAGGTCTAAAATCCAGAAGATTTATCTTTATGAGTTCAAATCTGTCCTCAGATACTAACTGTATAACCTCTAGGCAAGTCACTTGATCCTGTTTGCCTCAGTTTCCTCATCTATAAAATGAGCTGAAGAAGGAAATGGCAAACCACTCCAGTATCTCTGCCAAGAAAACCCCAAATAAAGTCATGAAGAATCAGGCATGACTGAAAAATGACTGCACAAATCAACTGTATTTAGTGGCATTTCTTTTTCTTTTTAATGACAATTTTATTTTTGTTTTTTACCAATCACCCTTGATTCTCCAAGCTCTACTCAACTGAAACTTTTTTGAAACAACAAATTCAAGCCGAGTTAAATGACACAAAAGCCACATCTGATTGTATAAAATCGTACAAATTGCATTCTTGTCCTGTGGTCTATATCTCTTTAGGGAAAGGAATAAGGCATATTGACTTATTAATATTCTGTGATGGAGATTATTCATCATGGAATTACATTTCAAGGTACCCTGTCATCCAAAAAAGGTTCTAATTACATATTTGCCTATTCATCATTGGACAATAAACTATAAAGGAAAAGAATATCCAGCAACTATCCTAATTGCCTAAGGGAGCATTTACATTATTTGTAAACTAGTTACTAACATTTTCTGAACATACTTTCATGTTCATGGGAAAAATACAAGTTGTGAGAAGATGTAATTACTTTTCAAAGTAGCAACTAATGTAATAGACCTAGAACTAGGGCCAGAGTCTTCATTGTTGTAGGGAGTCCCCGGTGAGGAACTTCCTCTTGCAAAGTAAGTCTGCTTCATTTTTAACCTATATTAGATTACTTGCTGTTTAGGGGAGGAAAAAACTTTGGAATACAAGGTTTTGCAAGGGTGAATGTTGAAGACTATCTTTGCATATATTTTGAAAAATAAAAATCTATTATAAAAGAAACATAAAAAACAAAACAAATCTTGCTATCTTCTTTGCAGTTAAGTCTTAGAGATTACCTGTGGTGATACAAAGTAAGCTGACCTGTGTAGGGTTGCATAGCCAGTAGTTGCAAAGCCTTTTTTTCTGAGGAAGAATTTGAATCTGGATCATCTTGGTTATAAAGTCAAGGCTGTATCCATTATTTCACACTATCTCTCATTGTCATGAAAACATGTCAGAAACTCCCTCCACCCATGTAAATTGTCAACTTATTGGCAAGCTGAAGTCTTAAAAAAAAATTCTGCATCATTAAGATTATAAGTGACTTGCTCAGTCACTAAAAGAATAGATATCAGAAGAAAAATTTGAATCCAGATCTTCTTGACCAAAGGCAGCCTTGTTTCTATTACATTATTTTGTCTCTTACTGGAATGGATATTTTTTCAAGTTTTTCTCTTTCTTTCTTTCTTTCTTTCTTTCTTTCTTTCTTTCTTTCTTTCTTTCTTCTTTCTTTCTTTCTTTTTATTTCTTTTCTTTTGTTTTCTTTCTTTCTTTCTTTCTTTCTTTCTTTCTTTTTTTTTTTTTTTAACATAGCCAGGACATGTTTTAAAAAGACTTTTGTTGAGGTTGTGCTATTTCAAGCTGACATCTTGAAGAAGCTAAAGTGAATTGTAAGAGAAGTAATATTCTGTTAACTTTTTTTCCTATTTTATTTTTTTTAATAATTATAACTTTTTATTGACAGAACTCATGTCTGGGTAATTTTTTAGAACATTATCTCTTGCACTCACTTCTGTTCCAACTTTTTCCCTCCCTCCCTCCCTCCACCCCCTCCCCCAGATGGCAAGCAGTCCTATACATGTTAAATATGTCACAGTATATCCTAGATACAATATATGTGTGCAGAACCGAACAATTCTCTTGTTGCACAGGAAGAATTGGATTCAGAAGGTAAAAATAACCCGGGAAGAAAAACAAAAATGCAAACAGTTTACATTAATTTCCCAGTGTTTTTTTCTTTGTGTGTAGCTGCTTCTGTCCATCATTGATCAACTGAAACTGAATTAGGTCTCTTTGTCAAAGAAATCCACTTCCATCAGAGTACATCTTCATACAGTATCGTTGTTGACGTATATAATGATCTCTTGGTTCTGCTCATTTCACTTAGCATCAGTTCATGTAATTCTCTCCAAGCCTCTCTGTATTCATCCTTCTGGTCATTTCTTATAGAACAATAATATTCCATAACATTCATATATCACAATTTACCCAACCATTCTCCAGTTGATTGGCATCCATTCATTTTCCAGTTTCTAGCCACTACAAACAGGGCTGCCCCAAACATTTTGGCATATACAGGTCCCTTTCCCTTCTTTAGTATTTCTTTGGGATATAAGCCCAGAAGTAACATTGATGGATCAAAGGGTATGCACAGTTTGATAACTTTTTGGGCATAATTCCAGATTGCTCTCCAGAATGATTGGATTCATTCACAAAGAATGGTTGGATTCGTTCACAATCTGTTAACTTTTAAAAATTAGGTTTAACCAATTTCATATTTGCAGGTAGGGCATGTTAGGGAAAAATAATATTTCAGAATTACTTTTTTTTACCTTAAGAGCATTAAAAAAAAAACACAGCAGGGTTAATAGAATGTTATATCAGAATTATTGTTACTTGGGAGTTTCCAGTATTCTCCTCCCATGGACCATGTCTATTAGGAGAGGAAACATTTATTGTAGTTGTCAACATAGTAGCAGGGAATTTTTCCTAGCAATAAGGAAAATGCATACTTGAAAGTGTAGAGTAAGAAATCTTGTATAAAATGGAATCATTCTCTTAAGTGACTTCTAATTTCTTTGCCATTAAAAGAACACAAAATTTTTCTTCTTCATACCTGTACTATGCTTTTGTTATTATTGAAATGTATCATGAAATGTCTGGAATATAGTCAGAGAATCGAGAAAAAGTGGTTCTTATCCTGCTTCTGACACATACTGACTGTGAGGTTCTCTAAAAATCACTTAACCTCTCACTTCCCCAGTCACCTCTCTAAGGTTAAAAGTTGTGGCATCAGGTGATTTCAGTTGGTAGAGAGAAATTATTCATGAGGAGTTCCCTATCTCAATGAAACCAGAAGTTTGGTCCCTCAGTTCTGTTTTTGTTATTTGCTCAGATCTTAGTGAGTTGGCAAATATGAAGAGCCTTTCTTTATCATTGTATGTTGTCTCCTTACCAATTGTTTTCTCCAATTTGCCTCATCTATTTCTTCTGTCATCCCCCCCCCCCCTTTCCTCTTACCCTTTATCACCTCTTTCCATTATTATATAGTATGGCTTGCCACTCTTACCTTGTATTTTCTTTTTATTTCTCCTCTCTTTTTGCAAGACTTTTTCTAACTTTCTCAATTCAGATCTTTTCACTTATTACTACTGTTTTTATTCTTGGTCAAGTCTAATTGAAGAGAGGAAGTATGTTGTCTTAAAGACCCAAGTTTGAGTTCTGGCTCTAAATACTTACTAGTTATGTAATTCTAGTGAAATGTGGGTAAACTGGCATCTAGGGGCCATTCCTTGGATCATATGTAGATACTCCTTGCTTGATTCTAGTAGATCATCTGGTTGGGAGAACCTACTCCATATGTGTCAGAAGGGCATACACTATGATGATGAAGAGTCCCTTACTTGACTGTCGAGCCAGAAAATCAAGTATTATATAAAAGCAAGCTATTGAGTTCTTGAATTTTCTTTCTTTTTGGTTGAGTAGGTAGCTTTCTTGTCCCAGAACTTTATGTGACTATGAGCAAAAGACTGCTTCTGCCTCTTTTTATTTGTTTGTTTTCCTGATAGTAGGCAAATGAATAACCTGAGAAGGATGTGTCCTGAGGACTTTCCTAGTGAATTTGGAAGATCTGGAAGATCCATAAGGATGTCCTGTTGGTAGTCAGGCACAAAATGGTGACTGTGGCAGATGATGTCCCTAGATTAACAATGGAAGAAAAGCTTTAGAAACAAATGTAACTATAAGACAACCATCACTCAAGGAAAGACGCAACTTAAAGAAGAGCAGGAACATGACCTCTCATGATGGAGGGAAATGTAAATATGAATTCAAGAAAAAAAGCAGCTGTTGGAAATTCAGCAATGTGGTCCATCGAGCAGATATATCAATTCAAGGGGGACTGTTAGAGGATTCAATGAGGGAAGAAAGAACTCCTAATATCTTACTCCTTTTTCATATGTGTTCCATACATGTGTGCCTTACTACCACTTGTTGTGATACAGGAGCAACCTGTCTGTGGTTGCTGGAGGTCTAACTCAGACCTGTGGAATGTATCTCTTCAGGTGAGAGGATGATGATGATGATGATGATACAAGGAGGCTGAGAAGCCGTTGCTGTTCTCTGACCTCTCAACTGAGAATCAGTTGCATTGTCTGACCTCTCTTCTCTTCCCTCTGCCTCCAATTTATTTCATTCCCAGTCCATAAACAACACCGGTGTCAGTAAAGGCTGCTTTGCAGCTCCTTCAGATGTTATGATTCACAGCTGTGGAGGCTCTCAGAGAATTGACCTGCCCCTTCATTTAGGTATGGTCCTTAATAATTCCCCATTTTTTTTTTGGTTGCAATTATTTCCCCCCCACAGCTTGTGCCTTAGCTGTTATCTGAATCTGCACACTATAAAGTGCAAACGGCATTATAGCAGGTATTGAATCTTGTGAGATGTCATGGAGGCAAACTTTCAAATGGAGAAGAGGACTAGAGTCAGAATGATGAAGTTTGTATTCCCCTTGATTCCAGGTGGTAATGAGGTTAGAGGCAATAAGAGAGTTGTTAAAATACCTTTTTGGTCGGCCTACAGGTTTAAAGTGAAAGAATTCACTTATCTTCAAATATTAATTGGCAAAAATGAAAGTTTATTGTTGGATAGAACCAGTTTGCTAAGAGACTGACTTCTACAGAGGCAAAGTCCTATTAGGGAAATGGAGGCTGGCACTGAGAAGAGAATGCCTTCTCAGCGGGCAGAGGGTCCTCACAGGCGGCTATGCCAAGGAAAGGTCCCTTGGCCTGGAATATCCTGCTTTGGCCCTCTGCAAGGACTGAGTCCAGAAACTGCCATTTAAAAGGAGTCTTGAGGCTTCAGGAAGCCAAGGTTCCCAGGCCTAGATGTTTATCAGTTTCCAGCCCAGATCTCCTATTAGAATTAACAACACTTTAAAGGGGAGCTTTTTGAGCAGGATTTCTAATTGAATCAAAGGGTCTGACATCCCAGAAAGAGAACTTATCTGGGGGGGGGTATGCCTTCCTCAGGAGGGATTGAGACTCCAAAAGGTATCAGAGATCAAAAGGAAACACAGTTTCAGAGTGATAATCTTAAAGGGAACACAGTTTCAGAGTGATAATCTTAAAGGGAACACAGCTTCAGAGTGATAACCTTAAAGGGAACACAGTTTCAATAAAGGGAACAGTTTCCCTCGCCCTTCAAGAACAGGCATTTAAGTCTCTCATTAGTCTCCTGGCTCTGCCCTTTGATATATTGGCCCATTTAATTACCCCAACTAGAGAAGTCTTACCAGGTCTCTTTTTGCTTTCCTTCCCCACAAGGTACTGAAGGAACTCTGGGAGGATCCTACTCACAATCAACTTTCTAACGCTGCTGCTGCTTCTTATGCCCCATGTTCAGGCACCATATGTTGTGATACCTGCCACTGGCTGCTGGAGGTCTAACTCAGACCAGTAGAATGGATCTCTTCATGTGAGAAGATGATGATGATGATGATGATACAAGGAGACGGAGAGGCAGTTGCTGTTCTCTGACCTCTCTCCTTTTCCCTTTGCTTCCAATTTATTTAATTCCCTGTCCACAAACAATACTTGTGTCAGTAAAGGCTGCTTTGCAGTTCCTTCATATGTTATGATTCACAGCTGTGAAGGCTCTCAGAATTGACCTGCCCCTTCACTTAGGCATGATCTTTAACAACCACTGTACCTTAAGTTTGAGCCAGTTCTTCCTATGGACCTATGTATATTTTAAGGACAATGAACTTTAGGCTTTTGAGAAGAATGTTTTGTAGCAACTTATACCATCTTATTATACTATCTTAGTAAATACCTTTGCTAAAGGCTAACTAAATTTACTGGCTAATTGTTAATGGGGTGCACCCGGATGGGGGCTGAGGGTATATAGTATTAGAAACATAGACCTGCAAAGTTATCCCTAGAACCCTGAGAGTAGTCAGTAACCTTTTAGGGTACTTAACTGGTAAATGTGAGTACAAGTTGGAAGAGTAGTCCTCTCTTCTGCACAGAGGAAGTCTCTTTATCACCCCAGGAGTCAGTTTCTTCACCTATAAAAATGGGATCATTCTTATACTACTGATCCCAAGGGGTTATTCTGAGAAAATACTTATGTAATTAAAATATTTTTTAGCTTTAAAAAGTGCTTTCTTTACAAGAATATTGTCATTTAGATATGAGGTAATACAAGTGTTATCTCATTTTTACAGAGGATGGAACTAAGGCTCAGAAAGAAAGAATCTGTGGGATTGGTATCACAGCATATAACAATTCATGGTGTTTAGGGATTTTAAGGATTTAAAAACTACTTTCCTGCCAGTTCACCAGCAGCATGGTGTATTGGAAAGAAGGATGGATTTGGAATCAATGGAATTAAGCTTGAATCCCAGCTCTATGCCAGCTGAGGGGGTTGGACCAGATGGACTCTCCTGTCCTTCCCTTCTTGCTTTAAAGCTGTGACTCCATGAATAGCCATGAGGTAGAGAGGGAGTTGACCTATCATTTTTATAGTGTAAGAACTGCCAGATAAAGAAGCACTGGAAACATTTCTTGGAATTTTACAGTATTACAAAATTGCCTTGGGCCCTGAGGGGCCATGACTTGCTTAGGTTCATGAAGCTAGTGTGTGTCAAGAGCAGGACCTGAACACAGATCTTCTTTGCTCTATATTCATCTCTAATCACTGCCCCACAATGTCTCTGTGTGAATAGTATATACATATATATTTACAAATGTATAAGGTAATTTATAATATATACATTATATATATGATATCATATAATTTAACACTACAACTAATATTATTAATACATTAGTACAACATTAAGAAATCTTTGTGTACCAACATATGCTAAATGTATTATATAATTTATATTAGATGATGTATAATTACATATAAATTATATATGTATGTATATATCTATATATGTGTGTATTTATGTATATATATATTATATATTTCTTGTTATTATTGTTGCTTTTGTTATTGAGTGGTTTCAGTCATGTCTTACTGTTTGTGAACCCATTTGGGACTTTTTTGGCAAAAATTCTGGAGTGGTTTGCCTTTTCTTTCTCCAGCTTATTTTTCAGATGAGGAAACTGAGGCAAACAAGAATAAGTGCCTTGCCAAGGATCATATACCTGGGTCTGAGGCCAGATTTGAATTCAAGGCTTTCTCTGGATCCTCACCTTATCCACTGTTCCACTTAGCAACCTCATACCTATTTTACAGATAGGGAAACAAGTTTGGAGAATTCAAGTAACTTGCCTATAGACAAAACTATAGTAGTATGCTTTAGGGATGATATAGCAATTTGGGCACAAAGAGCTACTGAAAAATGCTAATATCGATAATATTAGCAAGCATTTATATAGTCCTTTAAGGTTTACAAAGGACTTTTAAAATATCATATAATTTTATTCTCACAGCAACCTTGGAATGTAGATGTTATTATTCCCATTTTAGAGATGTGAAAACTGAGGCAGACAAGGTCAAGTGATTTGTCCAATGACAGGCAGCAGAACTGTGATTTAAATTTAGGCCTTCTGACTCCAAGATCAGAGTGCTTTCATGGATACCGCATAGCTTGCCAGACAATTAATTAATTATTCTTTTTTTTTGGTTAAATTTATGAATAAACAAAAAAAATTCATGAAATAGTTTAACACCAAAGTACAGACAGCTCAATTCAAGTACTGAACTATAATTGATTAGTGATTTGCTAAAAGTGTCCTGTACTAACAATGTGATTAGAAAAGCCTTCTAATCATCTTATCATTAGTTGGACTGAGTGCTAACTGCAGTTTGAGCTAGCTAGGGCATAGCCCTAAAAAGGTTAAAAGTGCCAATTAATTAATTAGGGAGGCAAACTGAGAGGACCTTACCTTTCACTGCTTGTCTTTTTTAGTTACTTACTAGTCACAATTGTGTCAGCAAAAATGCTTCATTAGTTTTCAAAATAAAATTATAATAAATTTTCAACTATCCATGTAAATGGAACTAATTAGTAGCTTGGAAATCTATACATTAGTGGATCCAAAATCTATTATAAGTACTTTTGGAATGCATTATTTACTCTATACCTCAGCCTCAGACTTATTCCAGGAGATTGTATTTTTCTGGGTCATATAGGAATGCTATTTCAAGCGTAGATTAGCTGAGAATTTGTTGCAAAAATTTCACAGATGAATAACACAGAGGCAGCAGTTTTTTTTTTAAATCCTTGTGTAAGATCCTCCATGTATAAAAATTTTTTGCACTAAACTTAAGTTTTAGGGGTGGAACAGCTGGATCTTCTGTAGTGATGCTTATTTTTATCAGCTACATTTTATGCTATTTTATACTGCTGTTTTGTTCATTTAAAAAAGTTCGTTATCACTTTCACATTAAACATCAATACAACCAATTAATTGCTTCATCAAGTAGTAACATTTAAAGAAATTACTTTCAACATGAAAAATGTCATAACAAACTTATCAATCATTCCCTCTCAGGTTTCTTTGTCCATTTTCATTTCCTCTTATCTGGTTTCAGTCACTGTGTGCTTTGTTTTTCTGGTTCTGCATTTTATTTTGGTTTGTATACTTTTATAAAGGTCACTCCATATTTCTGTATACTCTTTATGCTTCTCAACATTAATTATATCACTATATTCCATAACATTGATGTGCTACAATTAAAATTAAAATTATTGTTTAAAAATTGTTTTATACATGTTTAAGATGTATTGGATTACTTGCCATCTAAGGGAGGAGGTAGGGGGAAGGAAGGGAGAAAAAAATTGCAACACAAGGTTTTGCAAGACTGAATTTTGAATATATGCATATATTTTGAAAATAAAAAAGAAAGAAAAATTTTTCTCTTGTCTAGGCTGAAAATTCAGTGGCTTTTCACCAGCTAGATCCCATAATAATATCAATAGATGGGCATTGAAGCTCTGGGCTGCTAATATCTTCAAATAACTTTGTTTTGTAGATGTCTTACTTCTCTATATCACTGATAATTATCTTTGACAGTTTTAAAAATCAACACAATATTTGCTGCATAAAAGGTATTAGTTATAATAAAATATATTAGCTTTTATTTAATGCCAAAGTGAATTGAACAACTCTTCTATCATCTTTTTAAGAGCATACTTGCTCATATAACTTTTGCTGGCATACTGATGAGATGCTTTCCAAAACATTTCACTGTCTTATAGATATATTTCTCTGCAATCCTGCCAATATTGAGTTTTATTGATTTCAATTCTATTTTACCAATTTGATAGATGTGAGATGAGATCTCAAAGTTGTTTCAATTTGTATCTCTTAAATTTTTAGTGAGTTGGAACATTATAAAAAGTTTGTTATTATTATTATCTGTTTCTACCTTCCTGTTCTAGGTAGAGAAATATTATATTCTGACTGCTGAATTTTTCATACACTACCTCAGGCCATCACAGTGTTGATTAGTTTTCACTAACAGAGTTTTTTTGGTGTGAGAAAGGAAGTTTTTATAGGCTGGTGGAGGTGAAGTAGGAATAGATATTTTTGATAACAATAATTGTACTATTTCATAGTCTAATCAATCCAATCTAATAAATAGTTATCAAATGTCTACTATGTATCAGGCATTGTGCTGAAAGCAATTTAGAAAAAGGAAAACAGTATCTGCCTTCAATGAGCTTACAGTCTTAAGGGGTAGATAACATTAAAAAAAGAGTCAAGAAAGTGGGGTGGGTTACATCAGGGGATGTCTTGTTCCATGTTGTTGAAAGTAGGCAATGCAGAAGATGCAAAATGAAGTGAACTGAGTCCAATTTCTGCTCTCTGTGAAAGAAGGGATGGAAAGAATTTGTTGTCCCTCTCTTTTGCCTAATCAGAAGGGAGAGGATGCTGAGCGAGATTTTTCAAGTTAAGTTTTGAATTATCAACATGGTAGTGAGTTTTGACGTTATGGCCTTATACTGGGAGAGCCATCTTGTTCCAGATTTGAAATCAGGCAGAGCTGTAGGTACATAATCTTGTCCATTTATTTTTTCCCACATAAATTTTGTAATGCTTTTATCTAATTCTCTGATGAAATGCTTTTTGATGGGCATTGCATGTATAAATGAAAAAACATTGTTATATTAATTCTATGATCTGACTCATTCACAAAGACCCTAAGTCTCTCCAACTGTTTAGGTATTCTTTTATTTATTAACATTCTCTCTCTCTCTCTCTCTCTCTCTCTCTCTCTCTCTCTCTCTCTCTCTGTCTTTGTCTCTCTATCTCTGTCTGTCTCTGTCTCTGTCTCTCTGTCTCTCTCTCTGTCTCTCTGTCTCTCTCTGTCTCTCTCTCTGTCTGTCTCTCTCTCTCTGTCACTCCCTCTCTCTGTTTCTCTCTCTCTGTCTCTCTCCTCCTTCTTCCCTCCCTCCTTCTCTCCCTCTCTCTAGATTGGACCTCTGATTTTATCCATTTGTGCCATGTCTGTTGTGGAAACTTTCTTCAACAGAAAATATAGGCAACTTATCTACAATGTATGTGGTACCAAAAGATTAAATGATTTGCCTATAGTCACAAAATCCATATGTATAGGACTTCAATTCAGATCTGCCTTGATTCCAGGGCTGATCCTATGATATGCTGCCTCCCCACAGTTTTATATTTGTCTTTATCAAGATTATATATGTATATTTAGGGATTTACTTCTCAAATAACTTTGCTAGGTTTGCTTGTTCATGATGGACAATTATTTAAATATATACTGCTATATTATTTATATCAAATTATCTATCATTTATCTATCTTATCTATTACTGTTGGTCTATTGATTTAATATCTATTCTTCCATTCTTCCCTAGATTGGGACCAGGAGCTTTACTAATTGAGCTTGTACTCTACTAGTTTAATCTTCCATACCCAAAGGCTATCTATACAACATATTCTAAGATAAAGCATTTTAGTGCACCCAAACATAGTCATTAAATTAAAATTTTTTTATTAAATGAATTTTTAAAAATATGCATGATAGGATAAGAAGGGTCCTTTGTGTCATCTATTCCAGGAGTCAATCAATCAACAAGCGCTTATTAAATATCTTCTATGTGCCAAGATGGGTCAGCTAGGTGTTTTTATTTTTCTCAGAAAAACTGATGAATATATTGAAATGTCTAATATATGCAGTGTTTCACTTGATCTCTGCAAAGGAATGGAGAGAAGTGTCTTTTCATATTTCTTTTTTGGGACCAAGTTTGTTATTCATACTTTTGCAAATTGATTTTTGATTGTGTTGTGGTAGTTGTTATTATCACCATTTTACAGAGAAGGAAACTGAAGCAAACATTGATTATGTGACTTGTCCGGGATCCCACAGCTAACAAGTATCTGAGACTGAATCTGAACTCAGGTCTTCTTGACTCCAGGCCTTTCACTCTAATAATATGTACAAAGTAGTTAAACATGAGGTAGTTTGGAAGGGAAGCCAGTAGAAGTTGAGGGGATCAGGAAAAGTTTCATATAGAAGGCATTGCTTGAACTGTGTCTGGAAGAAAGAGAAAGATTCTGTGAGATGGAAGTATGTAAAGAGTTGATTCCACAGTGGAGGAAACCTGCGCAAAGGGTAAAAGTTGGGAGCTGAAACATTATCTATGAGAAACAGAGAAAAAGCCAGTTTGTCTGTATCACAATATTCAGGAAGGAGAGTTTTGTCCAATGAGACTGGAAAGATAGATTGGATCAGGCTATAAAGTTCTCTAAAAGCCTAACAGAAGAGTTTATATTTGATTTTAGAAGCAATAGGAACTCACTGGAATTTATTGAATAGCAGAAATTATTGAATAATAACGTAGATCTACATTTGAGGAAAATCACATTGGCAGCAATATGCAATATGGATTATAGTGGGGAGGCACAAGATCAATTAAGAGACTAATGCAATATTGTAAGTTATGGATGATGAAAGCTTGAACTAAAAGTAGTGCTTTGTGAAAGGAGAGGAGTCAGAGAGAAGAGATATTCTGAAGACAGGAATGATAAGATTTCCCAATTGATTTGATATGTGAAATGAGAGAGTTATAGTGTCCAGGATATGAACCTAGATACATTGAAAATATGGTAGTGCCCTTGACAATAATATAAAGAGGGATATTTTGAGGGGAAAGGTAATGAGTATGATTTGGGGCGTTTGAAATGTCCAATAGGCAAATGATAGTGTGAGACTGAAAATTGATAGCCTGAGGCTGAAAATAGTTTCCAAGACATCTGTTTAGAAATGATAATTAAACCTATGAGAGCTTTTAAGGTTACCAAGAGAGAGAAAAAGATGAGCCATAGAACAGATCCTTGGAGAGCACCATAGTTAGAAGGCATAATCTGGATGATGAATCAGCAAATTAAGGCTGAAGAGGAGCAGCTAGACAACTGGGAGGAGAATTAGGGGGAGTAGTGTTATGAAAGCCTATTCAGAAGAGGATCTAGGAAGAGAGGATATTCAACAGTATTAAAACCAGGGGATTGAGAAGGATGAATGCTGAGGCAGGTGGGGTGTAGGAGAAGCCATTAGATTTTGCAGTTAAGAGATCATCAGTAACTTGAAAGAATTTCATCTGACAAGTGAGGTCAAAAGTCATATGGCAAAAGGTTGAGGAGTAAGTGAGAGAGATGAGGAAGAGGAATCAGCAAATGTAGATATCATTTTCTCAGACTTTGGATGAGAAAGAGAGGGGAGATATAGTGTGATAGTTTGAGGGATTGGTAAGGTCTAGTGAAGTGTTTTTGGAGACTTGGGAAGGTTTAGAATTGGTAGGAAGGAATCAATAGCTAGGGAGAATTTGAAGGGATACAGGTATGATTGAAGTTGCAATCTGCTGGAAAAGCCTGAAGGAGAAGGTATCAAGGAAACAGATGGAGAGGTTGACCTTGGCCAGGAGAAAGATCACCTCATTGTTAGAGACTACCTCTAGTCTGTCAGAGAAGAGAGTGTAAGATGTCAAGGCAGGATAATGTCAGGAAATTTGGGGGTAAAGATAATGGAAGATGTAGGAGATCATGTTGAATGGCCTCAATTTTCTTTCTTTCTTTTTTTTTGGAGGCAACTGGGGTTAAATGACTTGCCCAGGATCACACAGCTAAGAAGCATGAAGTATTTGAGGACAGATTTGAACTCAGGTCCTCCTGACTTCAGGGCTAGTGCTCTATCCATTATGCTACCCCAATTTTCTCATTAAAGAAGTGCCTAAAATGTGCAAGTAGGGGAGGCTTAAAGGGGAAAGAAAAGGCTTGGAAAAGATTTTGTGGAGAGTCAATTACTTCTAGTAGGCCTTAGTGTCACATAGTGAAGGGGAAAGGAAACTTTACTGAACTGTGTTCCCTTTAAAATTATCACTCTGAAACTGTGTTCCCTTTTGATCTGTGATCCCTTTGGGAGTTTCAGCCCCTCCTGGGGAAGGCATATCCCTCCAGATAAGTTATCTTTCTGGGATACCAGAGCCTTTGATTCAATTAGAAATCCTGCTCAAAAAGCACCCTTTTAAATTGTTGTTAATTCTAATAGGAGATCTGGGCTGGAAACTGATAAACATCTAGGCCTGGGAACCTTGGCTTCCTGAAGCCTCAAGACTCCTTTTAAAGGGCAGTTTCTGGATCAGTCCTTGCAAAGGGCCAAAGCAGGATCATGCCAGACCAAGGGACCTTTCCTTGGCATAGCCGTCTGCAAGGACCCTCTGCCTGCTGAAAAGGCATTCTCTTCTCAGTGCCAGCCTCCATTTCCCTAATAGGACTTTGCCACTATAGAAGCCAGTCTCTTAGCAAACTGGTTTCTATCCAATAATAAACTTTCATTGCAAAATACCTAGCTTCCTTGAAAGCTTAGCTCAAATAAAGCCTTTCACAACTCTGGTAATGCCTCCTCTTCGAAACTACATAATTATTGGGATAGCTAGTTGGTGCAGTGGATAGAGCACCAGCCTTGAAGTCAGAAGGACCTGAGTTCAAATCTGATCTCAGACATGTAACACTTCCTAGCTGTGTGACCCTGGGGAAGTCACTTAACCCCAATTGCCTCAGCAAAAAAAAAGAAAACAAATTACATACTTATATATTTACTTGTTTCTCTGATAAAATGTAAACTATTTGAATACAGGAACTACTTACTTTATTTTTGTCTCTGTATTGCCAGTGCCTAGCATAATGCCTGACACTTAATCCTGAATGTGTCACAAACTCCCAAGGCCTTAATTCCCTCATCTATAAAATCTGGGGATTGGAATAGGGTTATTTCTCTCTCTCTCTCTCTTTTTTTTTGGCTCAGTAATGTACCTTATTTTTCCAATTACATATAGTTTTCAACATTCATTTTTGTAAAAATCTTGAGTTTCAAATTTTTTTGTCTTTTTTCCTTTAATTCCCCCTTTTGCAAGATAGCAAGCAATCTGATGTAAGCTATACATGTACAATCATTTCAAACATATTTCCATATTTGCCATGTTGTGAAAGAAAAATCAGAATAAAAAGGAAAAACATGAGGAAAAAAAAGCAAAAAAAAAAAAAAAAAAAAAAGGTGAAAATAGTATGCTTCCATCCTTATTCAGTCTCCATAGTTCTTCCTGTCAATGTAGATGGTATTTTCCATCTCAAGTCAAATAGGATTATTTCCAATTATCCACTCAATACATCAACTTTTACCAATTCTCCAGAGACCAAAAGAGAAGTTTCATTTTTGACTAGAAACTGAAAGTCACATGAACTAGAATGTAGGTTTGAGGCCAGAGAGAAGAGGGGAGTGATAACAGCTGGAAGGCATAATTAGTATTTTAAACGTATTCTGAGAGAACTAAATAACATGGATTGTGCTTATGATTTGCCTCAGCTTTATATAGTTTGTAACACCCCTTCCTACTTCCTCCCCCATATCCATATACACATTTTCTTCACATCATAGCAAAAATGTAGTTACACATTATAATCATTAATAACTAGACTGCTTTGGATTAAAAAAAATTGTTAAATGTAATTCAATCTATCCCAGCCTTTCCCCTGAATTCATCTATTTGATTCTTTCATTCAACAAAAATTTTTCCAGCTACTTGATAGACATTTTCAACTGAATGTCTCATGCTCACCTCAAAACTATAACTCCCAGATCAAAGCTCATTCCATTTTCCCCTAAACTATTTTTCTTTTGAACTTTTTTTTATATTGAATACTCAATTTAGTATTGAGTATTTTCAGTTATCCATGTTTAAAGCCTTGTAGGTATTTTTGACTTGTCTTTCTCACTTGTACAGCCAATCAGTTTCCATTCTGATGATTCTATTTCTATGGCATCTTTCATATTTATCCCTTTCTACCCATGTGAATAGAAATTTGAATGGGCTATCTCACTAGTTCTAATGATTATTGCTTTTTATTTGAACTATTAGGACACATAGGTGAAAAAGTAGTTAGAGCATTGTCCCTGGAGCCAAGAAAACCTGAATTCAAATCTGACCTACACACATACTAGCTGTGTGATCCTGGGTATGCCATATAAACCTGTTTGCCTCAGTTTTCTCATCTGTAAAATGAGCTGGAAAAGGAAATGGCAAACTAGTATCTTCGCTATGAAAACTGCAAATGAGGTCATGAAAAGTCAGACATGACCAAACAATACTTGAACTACTATAGTAGCCTCCTAATTGGCATTTCAACTTCTAGTGTCTTGCCTCTAAAATCCTTATTCTCACAAAGCTGACAAACTGATATTCTTAAAACTAGGACTGACCACATCATGTTCCCATGATCAAGAAGCTTAATTGGTACTTAGTTGCCTTGATAAAATATAAACTCTTCAGTTTGTCATTTAGAAACTCTTTTCCATCTGATTTCACATTAATTGTCCTCAATGAATCTGCACTTTTCAAAATTCACTATATACTATATGACTATATGCTATATGACCTTCCATATCCATTCTCTGTGCATATGCTCAAATTGTCTCCTCTGCTTGGACTGCATTTCCTCCTTACCTCTGCCTTTTGGAATCCAAAGGTTCTTACAAGGCCCAATTCAAATGTCACTTTCTATATAACAAGGAAATCAATGGATATTGATTACTTTCATTTTTTTTCTAGTTTAATTTTATGATTGAACTTCTTTTTTTCAGGAAAAGCTAGTATGAATAGCTGAGCCAGACTACCATAGTCACTTAAGTCTAGGTTACATATAGATTTAATGAATGGATAGAGTGAGAAAACTTTATCATTTACAGCTGTGTTTCTATTAGGTCTGTATCCCAAAGAGATCTTAAAGAAATGAAAGGGACCCACATGTATAAAAATGTTTGTGGCAGCCCTTTTTGTAGTGACAAGAAACTGGAAACTGGTTGAATGTCCATCAGTTGGAGAATGGCTGACTAAGTTATGGTATATGAATGTTATGGAATATTATTGTTCTATAAAAAACAATTAGGAGAATGATTTTAGAGAGGCCTGAAATGACTTACATAAACTGAGGCTAAGTGAAATGAGCAGAACCAGGAAATCATTACACATGGCAACATCAATATTATAAGACTATCAATTCTGATGAACTTGATTCTTTCCAACAGTGAGATGATTAATGCCAGTTCCAATTATCTTGTGATGAAGAGAGCCATCTACACCCAAAGAGAGGACTGTGGGAACTGACTGTGGATTACAACATAACATTCTCATTCTTTTTGTTATTGTTTAGTTGTATTTTGTTTTCTTACTCATTTACTTTCCTTTTTGAGCTGATTTTTCTTGTGCAGCAAGATAATTGTATAAATATGTTTATACATATTGGATTTTACATATATTTTCACATGTATATCATATTGGATTGCTTACCATCTAGGGGAGGGGTGGGGAGAAGGAGGTGAAAATCTGAAACACAAGGCTACTTAAGAGTCAATGCTGAAAAATTATCTATGCATATGTTTTGAAAATAAAAAGCTTTTTTAAAAAAGCTCTGTCATTTAGTGACAGATAATTCAGAATAAGATAAAAAAAAATCATAAGATTAGTCTTTTTAAAGGCTGTTTTCCCTTTCTAGCAGAAAAGGGGGTTGACCAGAGGCTAAGTTCCCCTCTCTGGCAGCTAGAGAAAGGTTAGCTAAAGGTTAAGTTTCTCTTTCTAGTCTTAGTGGATAAACCTGAACTATATCTTAAGTTGAGTAATGGAATCTAGGTGGTGACTACTAAGGAAAATAGGAGGTGACTACTAACTACTTACCATAAGTTCCTCTTTTCCAGTGAGCTTTCTGGTTACAAAAGACACCTCTGGTTAGGCAAGGATTTCTGGGGTAAGATTAAGAAAGCCTGGAAAAAGCTAACTAGTCAGGTGACCTTGCCTTGTCCAGCTGAATTATGTTCAAAACAAGTTTCTGTTGTTGTTGTTGTTTTAATTATTCTTCTTTTCTGTTATAAAAATCTGTAAATCACTCCTGGTCTCTTACATCTGAGCATTCAGGTGCCCTAATTAGGATATGCAAATGCTAGCTTTGCTAATTAAATCATAAATAATTAGTAACTGTTTTCAGTTTTCTTTTATTTCAGATAATGACTTTTATTTTATTTACTTATTTATTTATTTTTTGCTTTTTGCTGAGGTAATTGGGGTTAAGTGACTTGCCTAGAGTCACACAGCTAAGAAGTATTAAGTGTAGATAATGCATTTTAATATATGGAAACCTTTCCTGACTTTTCAAGTTGTTAGTATTTCTTTTCTGACAAAATTACATTATATTTTCTTTGTATATATTTTGTATTTGCTTATTTGTATACATGTTTCTCCTTTCTCCTCCCCTCCTGCCTCCTCCCCTCAGTAGAATATGCGTTTCGGTAAGACAAGGATTATTTTTATTTTAGTCTTTATAACCCCAATGCCTACCACACTGCCCAAGACATACATCAGGGGCTTAATAAATACTTGTTAAATTGAGTCAGGATCTGAATCATATCTTTGTCCAGGCAGCCCATCAAATGATGTCTCAAATTTGATTCATCATTTTCCTCCTCCTCCAAAATTGTCTAGTGTTTTTGGGACCACAGTCTTCTTGGGCATCTAGATTTGAAGCTTTGGAGTCATCTTTGACTCTTTTTTGTCCCACTTTCACCCTCTACATTTTATCAACTGATATATCTGGGAGATATATCTACCTCTACAGCATTTCTTATCTGTTCCCTTCTCTCCTTCACCCAAATTTAGGCCTTCATTAACTAGGCTATTATAATGACCTTCTAACCAGAGGAAGACTCAGGGTCATTTGTTTTGATGGAGAAAGTCAATGCCCATTTTGATTTTGGAAGGATTTTAAGGTCATAAAAGATTATCTTCCTTGAGGCAGATGTCAGTGACAATGATTTAATCAAATTCAGGAAAGAAGAGTCAATTCCTGATATATAACTGAAATAAGCATTATTCAGTGTATTTTTAATGACAAGCTTAGCTAGACAGAAAGAGATAGAGAGACAGAAAGAGAGAGACAGAGAGACACACAGAGAGAAACAGAGACACAGAAAGAGAGAGACAGAGAGACACACAGAGAGAAACAGAGACAGAGACAGAGAAACAGAGAAAGAGACCGCTGTGTTTCTTCCAGGTAAAAACACTAACTACCTTACTTCCTTTGCAACTTAAAAGTTTAAGGAATTCCTTAGGAGCCCCAGAATTTAAGTGACCTGCCTATGGTTACATAACCAGTGTGTGTCATAAGCAAGATTTGAATTTAGGTGTTTTTGGCTTCCAGGCTTTTCTGAGGAAAGATGGAGGAAAAGTGCCTCCTTCTAACTTCATTATAGAGGTAGATGATTATAGATAGGAAACACTTTTTAAAAGACAGAGAGTTTTAAATTTGATCCTGGTGTCATTAGAGCTTATTGAATGGGGTTAAGGTGAGTGACATGGTCAAATCTGTACTTCCAGAAGATCAATTTGACAGCTGACTGAAGTGGAGATTGACTTGAGGCAGGGAAACCAACTATAAAACTAGAAGACTATTTAAAAAATAGTATTTTATTTTCCCCAATACATGTCAAGATAGTTTTGTTAAACCTTGCATTCCAAGTTTTTCTCCTTCCTTTATTTACCTCCCTTCTCCTCTAGACTGCAAGCAATCTGGTATAGGTTAAATATGTGCAATTCTTCTAAAACTATTTCTATATTTGTCACATTGAGCAAGAAAAATCATATCAAAAGGAAAAAAAATAAGAAAGAAAAAAATCAAGCAAACAAATAGCAACAATGATTTGATCCACATTCAATCTTCATAGTTTTCCCTCTGGATGTGGATGGCATTTTCCATCCCAAGACTATTGGAATTGCCTTGGGTTACCCCATTGTTGATAAGAGCCAATTCTATCCCAGTTGATCATCCCCTAATCTTGTTACCATGTACGATGTTCTCTTGGTCCAGAAAGCTATTTTAATGTTCCAAGTGTGAAGTGACGGGAGCCTGCCTCAGGTTGATGGCATTGTCAGAAGAAATGGCCATGTAAGAGAGATATTATGAGGGTAGAAATGACAAAACTGATTCAAAATAGGGGAAGGAGGTGGTACTAGAAATGAAGAGTCAGAGATGATACTTCGGTTGTAATTTATTTTTTAAATTGGAATCATTTCCAAAGGAAAGGATGATGTCTCTGTATAGAAACATAAAGGATCTTCTTGTTACCCTTATCTCTAACTGTGGCTGTTATTCAGAAATCATTAAATTTACTGTCAAAGAGGAAGTTCTGTTGGCTTAGCATGAAGGACAAAGCTTTGCTGGAAGTACTGAATAAGGAAAGTTTCCTTACCCTCTTGTAAATATCAAGAATTATCTGTGGAGTGTTGCAAATATCACATGCTGTCATGTAGACCTTGTTGGACCAAGAAGTTAGGATTCCAGCCAAGGAGAAAGCAGCTGTGGGCCATAGTAGTAAACTGGATATGTGAGACAGGCTGACTCTTAGATTCCAGATAATCTAGCTTCTACATATTTTCTCAGGAGCGTAGGCATTAAATAATCCACAAAGAGGACTTCTGCCAGCAGACCATAGATTATCAGTGTAGCTTTCCCAGCTCTACCTCTCAGGATGAAGGCCTATAAGAGGCAATAAATTGAATTTGAGATTTAGGAGCAAAAGGTTATGCTTTGAAAACTAATAGTTCAGGTGCCCAGATTTTTATCCTTTTTTCCCAGTGACCATGTTTTCAGTTTAATATAGCCTGGGGAGAAAAAGTTGTCAATAGTGAGGAAATAATATCTTTTTAATTTTTTTAATATAGTAATGAAACAGTAGTTCAATTCCTAAACTGTACAAATAAACAATCAATTTTCTAAAATGCAATTACAACTACAAAGTCGAGTTTGAACAAATTTGTTTTTATTATATATGTAATTAAATACAGCTACTTTTCCTAAATTAAAAAAATTAATGTCCTCTTAAAAATTCTTAACGTAGCAATCATATAAAAGGCATCAAGTTAGTCAGTAATAATGAATCCTTATAAATGTATATTGGATGAAAATGTTTATAAAAAGAAAAAGCAAGAACTACAAGAAAGGAAGTAAGGTTTTTTTTTTTTTTTTTGTTACAGTGACTCATTCTTTATTTTCAGTAGGGTCATATGCTACATCTACTAATGGAATTCTGGTAGTCTAGTGACATTTCTCAATATCTCTCCTGAGGGTATAGGGAATGTGACCAGCTTTTAAAAATGAGTCTATTGATTTATCAGTTTCCTTGAAAATGTAATTGTAGCTAAATTCAACAAACATTACAACTTCTTGATGGCAGTGCAAAATGAGTCATATATATATACACAGAAGTAGCATGTCATAGTGAATACCAGAAAGACACTGAATTGCTCATTGCTCTAGGCAATGCTGTATAACTACAGGTCTCTAACAAGGTACCAACTTACACTGGTAGAGGAATTTTCCTCATTCAAGAGTTCTTTATAATAACGAAATCACAAATCCAGTCTCTATTTCTAAACATACACATATTTCTTATTTCTAAACTATCTCCCTAACTTTATCAATCTATTTATTCATTCATCCATTTGTTTCTTTCACTCTCTCTATTTTGATCTCCCTATCCATTCATGTATCCATTTCTATTATACTATCTTATTCTTTCTTCCTTTCCCCTTTCCTCTCTTCCTCTTTCCCTCCTCTTTCTCTCCTCTCCCCCTCCCTCATACACACATGCACACACACTATTTCTCTTGTTATTTCTCTCTTTCTCCATTCTCTTTTTCTCCTCTTCAACCTCAAAGTTAAGTCAATGTTAGAAACAAATTATCAGGAAAATAAAATAGTTTATTTAATGTTATGTCATTACTTAAGAACTATATTCATTTTTTAGGATTACCCCTTTTGTCTGCTTGTTGAGATGTCTCTTTTCCTGTACTTAAGGAAGAAATTCTTAACATCACTATATCTCTGAGAATTCTCTGATAAATGGAAAAAGTGAGCTCCGTCATTCAGATCCTATGTTACTTTCAGTATTACCCCACCATTCAAGAGAATTCAATTTTTATTTTGTACATATTATTATTTTGTAACTTTTACTGTTAGCTCCTTTTTGTATATGTATACATACATACATATATACATATATATCTCATATCTATATGTGTCTTAACTCATAGATTCCCAGAGAGTTGGGATTATCTCTGCTTAATTTGTCTTATATTGTTGTTGTTCATCCTTTGTTTTTGAAGAGGATCAATGACATCATGAGTTATGTCTTGACTTGCATGTGAACACCTACTATAATGATATGCACAAGAAAATGCATTGTAAATGCTTTTTAAAGATGATGAAATATAAACTTTAACACATCATTGAAATGGATATTAAAAATGCAAAGCTAGATTTGCAAATACAGGTATACCTAGTTTTATTTAATTCATGTGTTCATGAGAAGTTATGTAAAACCTGGATTATCTAGTATTTAGGAGTCAGCCACACCAAGATCCAGACCTGTAGCAAGCTCAGAAGGCATATAGTCAGTACCATCTAAAAGAGTGAGGGTATTTAACATTTTTGTGTCATGAACCCCTTGGCAGTCTGGTGAAATCTGTGGGCCCCTTCTCAGAAGAATGTCTTTTAATGAATAAAATAAAATACATAGGATTAAAAAAAGAAATCAACTATATTGGAAAAGTTATGAAAACATTTTTAAAAATCAAGTTCACAGACCTCAGGTTAAGAAGCCCATAGAGTCTATGCTGATGATGTTCTATTTGTTCCTGGATTTGAGAAGGAACTGCCTATTTTGACTGGACTTTAACGTTCATTAGTAAAGTTTTCTTAATAAAAAGGAGAATGTTATAATTCAAATGAAATGTAACATTTCCTACTTTTCATTAATTCTGAGATGAGAGATTCTGCTAGAGGATGTTCAAAAATCAACAAATGTTGAGTCAGGAAGTTGTGTAGTTGTTTTAGTCATGTATGACTCTTTGTGACCCCATTTGGGATTTTCTTGGTAATGATCCGGAATGGTTTGCCATTTTATTCTTCAACTCATTTTACAGATGAAGAAACTGAGGTACACAGGGTTAAGTGATTTGGCTAGTTTCATATAGCTAGGAAGTATCTGAGGTCAGAGTTGAATCTAGGTCTTCCCCAACTCCTGAACCAGCACTCTAACCACTGCACTATCTAGCTCTTAAATCTTGCTTCTGACACTTGCTAGCTGTTGAAAAATGAACATGTCACTTTGAGCTCAATGACCTTCAATTTTCAAAATGTAACATGATCATCAAAATACCCATAAGAGCTACAACAGGGTTATTTTGAGGCTCACATGGTATAATATTAGCAAGTGCTTCATAAACTTGAAAGTTCTACATTAATGTCAACATGATTTAGAAACAGAATAAAGGTTATTATTTTTTAATGACCACAAAACAATTTTTTTGAAAACTATCTTAACCTTTAATTCAGATGTTAACAGGAAAATCATATAGTTCTCCATTCTTTACTCTACTCCATTGAATTAAAGGTAAATTGAACATATATAAATACTCACAAACATGAAAAAACCCAAGTGATATGGATTTTCTCAAGAATACAAATTTCAGGGTAGTATATATTTTGTGTCCTTTACATATTTAACCTGATGTCCAATGTCATTCATGGTAGCAACTGGGAAAGATGGACAGCATTTTCCTCCCAAAGACTTTTTGTAAATGGAATATAATCTTTAATTCATTTCCTATTGATTGCAAGTTAAGATAAGAGAACTGAACAGAAGGCAAAGAAAGAGAAATTAAAACCTAACATTTCAACCATAAACTTGGAACATACTCTCTCAACAGTGTACACAGGGTTGACAAGAGAGAGTGACTAAAAACTTATAGACTTGTGGTAAGGAAGCCCAAGAGAAATTATGGTAACATTTATATGGCGTTTTAAAGTTTGCAAAGTATTCTTTATACACATATGTACACATACATACCTTATACACATATGTATATGCTATTTAGGTGCTTGGTCATGTTCAACTTGTTTTGACTGGAACATACTCTTTCATAAACCTGGAACATACTCTCTCATCAATGTACACAGGGTTGATAGGAGAGAGTGAATAAAAACTTATGGACTTACGGCAGAGAAGCCCAAGAGTAATTATGATAACTAATACTTATATGGCACTTTAAAGTTGCAAAGTTGTAGAGGGTCACAGTCAGTGGGGAAACTCTGGGTAAGGTATAAGACCCTACAGCCCAGAGGGAACCTGCTAACAATGTTTGGTTCAGCTTTCCATCTCCCCTAAGGGCTCTCAGCCTTCCTGAGAAGTCAGGAGGTGGTGACAACTTATGTTTATATTGAGGCAAAGTGATATCAGGTGGCAAAGAGTGATACCAGGTGGCAAACTACATACAACAGCAAGTTGTTTATGTGGTCCCACATGCACAGTATTGTTTTTGTTACATTATATAAAGGGGAAAGTTCTTGAAATAAATGGACTCCATTTTCCCACCATCCTCAGGAGTCCCCCCTCATCACTTTTCCACTAGAAAGGTATATCTTAATCACCCTAATGTGGGGGCTCTAGAAAGCAATGGTACATTTTGTCACCCCAATTTGTGGGCTCTAGAAAGCAGGACACAACATTTGGTGTCCAATGTGGGGCTCTAGGTAAGGTTCTATACACATCAACTCAACTGTTGCAATCTGCCAAGTTCAGTGGAGAAGTCCCTGTGACATGGAATAGGGTATAAAAATAGGCAATTGTGTAGGGATAGTCTAGTCACTTTTGTTTTTTCAGCCAAAATGGGGCAAATACTAAGAAAAGAGCCTCCCCCACTTGGAGGGAAGTATGAAGCATAGGTAATTAGGTTAATAGAGAAGCAAGGTTTGTTGGTAACTCAGAGGCAGATTACTGGGCTCTTAAAAATATTAGAATGCATGTCTCCTTGGCACTCTAAGGAAGAGAGGTTAGAGCCAGAGATGTGGAAAATAGTGGGAGAACAACTAATTGAATATTATAAAGCTATGGGTCCTGACTCAATTCCTGAAGAAACGTTCCTTATGTACAATATAATACAATTGGCTTTAAAGAATCCTACAAGTTTTAAACAATGAAAGATTTTAATGTGAATGGCCAGGCAAGGAAGTGTGAGGAGAAAAAAGCAGGAGGGGATGGTACTGACAACACAGCTGGAAGACATGACCAAGTTAAGTGCCTCAGGTACCCAGCTGATAAGCCTAAAGAATATGGTGCTTCTCACCTTTACAACTCAATTTCACTTCCTCCTACACTGGAGCATGCGCCTTTAGGGTATTCTCCATATCCTGACCCTCCTCCCTCAACTCTGCCTTTGTGGGAGAGAAAGAGGAGGGGGAGGGGCAATGGCACCATCAGCATTGCTCTTGCAGCAGGTTTGTCCACCCCCTATATCCCCATTACAAGAATCATTGATTAAAGGAAAGGAGGAAGGACAGGATACATCTGGTTTGAGAATAGAAGCATTTCCTGTGATTGAAGAGTTTGAGTCTTCAGGTCAAGCCAGGGGAAGATACATTCCTTTTAATCTGGAAATTATCAAAGATATGAAAAAGGCTTGTACTCTTTATGGGTCTACATCTTCTTATGTAAAGATGCTATTAGAGAATTTGGCTTATGAAATTTTAGCACCTAATGATTTTAGATCTATAGCAAAGACATGTTTAGAACCTGGACAAAACTTGCTGTGGCTTTCTGAATATAGTGAACTCTGCAGAATACAAGCCCAATGAAATAGGGAACCTGGAGTTAATAAACCAGTTAATATATCAGTCATCTTTGACCAACTAGCAGGTGTAGGTTCTTATGCAGACACTTTAACACAGATTAATTATCCTTTGGCAGTTTATGAGCAAATTGCTTCTGCTGTTATCAAAGCATGGGGCACCCTCCCAGGAAGACAAGATAGAGGGGAAGCCTTCCTGAAAATAGTGCAAGGTCCAAATGAACACTTTGCTGATTTTGTGGGACATCTGCAAACAGCTGTCACAAGAACCATTGATGAAAATGAGGCAACAGAAATTATGGTAAGACAACTTGCTAGAGAAAATCCTAATAAGGATTGTAGAAGAGTTATACTAGGACTAAAAAAGGATGCTCCTTTAGATAAGACCATAAGATGCTGTGCCACAGTGGACACAAATACCTTTTATCCCTAGAATATGATGCAGGCTTTTCAAGACCTGAACATGGGAGGACAGGGTCCATTTTGGGAAGAGACTTCCAAAGAGAGTTGGCAGTGCTTTCAGTGTTGTAAAGCAAGGCATCTGAAAGCTCAATGTTGATAAAAAGATAAAGTGAAAAAACAGGGTGGGAGAACAAGATCCAAACCCCATGTCTAAAATGCAATAAGGGCTTCCACTGAGCATCAGAATATAGAGTGACCCAGGAAACAGGAAGTGGGGCTCGCTCCAGGGCCCCAGGCAAAAAAACACTTGGGGCATGATGGCAGCACCCATTACACCCAAAGAGTCTTTATAAGTTCTGTAGAGGGCTGAAACTCTGTATGATTGATTTAAACAAGGTGTTAATTCAGTGGAATTTATAAGACAATGGTTATCTAGTTTAGCATGGTAATTAATAGTTCTCTAGTTCAGTATTATTGAATTAATTTTACAATAAATAATGGTTCCCTAGTGTTATAATGATTGGCTTATACTCAGTATGATGAATGGATTTAATTGTAATAGAGTATTTAAGAGGCCAGAGTCAGACTTAGAGTAGGACTGGAATAGACTTGGGGAAGACAAAGGACTGGAGGTTGGAGCACAAGCTCCCGGACTCAGGGAGACTTTAAGACAGAGACTGTCCTGGTGGTCCTGCTGCCTCCCCCACAGAAACCAAGGCACATTTTGGAGGACACCAGAAAGCTAGCTCAGGCCCCAGCCAAGGAGACAAGACTGTGAAAGAGACAATAAAGATTTTTGGACTTTTATCTCTGGCTATTCTCGTGGTGATTACTCTACTGAAACAAAGGCTGGCCCAGAGACCTCCAGAAAATTACAAAGTTCAGTACTCGAACATGATCAGTCAGTTGAGAAGCAACCTGATGGGGGAAAGGGATTACAAGTGGGAAGAATAGAGTTGTATGCAGCTGGGACTACTGAGATCTCCTCTGAAGAGGTGAAACCTGTCCCTGTTTATAGATCCCTTGCCTCCACATACAGTTGGCTTAACCATTTCACCTCCGGAGAGTGCTTACAAAATAGTATCTATCCATACACTGATTTGGGAAACTGAGGAATATGTAGCTAATATCCTAGTCACTAATATAGGTAGGCAATGTGTGATCTATCACCCAGGGGAAGTAGTAGTGTCAGGTTTACTGATACTCACTCCTGATATGCATTTTGGTGATATTTGCCCAGATTTTGACCCCCAACAACAGAATCTAGGAATATTCTGCTCTGCAGCTATTACAGCTAACCATCCTATGCTCACTATCTATGTAATGGCATACCATTGAAAGGATTGGTAGACCACGGGTGCAGATCGTACAGTCATTAGAAGAGCCAGCTGGTCCAGTCATTGGCCAGAGATTACAGCAGACACCTATATGTTTGGCATAGGAAGATCAATAGCAACCAAATTAGTGTTAGCCCCTTGAGATGGATATTTGAAGGTGAAACAGGAGTTTTTACTCCTTTTGTAGTTGAAAAAATCCCTATCAGTCTATGGGGAAGAGACATCTTACAACAGTTAGGATTACAATTGAGGACTTCAACTTTTTAGGCAGGGCTTCTGTTTTGTTACATTATATAAAGGGGAAAGTCCTTGAAATAAATGACTCCACTTTCCCACCATTCTCAGGAGTCCCGCCTCATCACTTCTTCACTAGAAAGGTATATTTAAACACTCCAGTGTGGGGGCTCTAGAAAGCAATGGCATGTTTTGTCACCCCAACTTAGGGGCATTAGAAAGCAGGACACAACACAAAGTACTCTTTATACACATATACCCAGGGATGTGTGTGTGTGTGTGTGTGTGTGTGTGTGTGTGTGTGTGTTATTTGTTATTTAGTTATGTCCAATATCTTTGGACTCTATTTGTGGTTTTCTTGGCAAAAACATTGGAATGATTTGCCTTTTTTCTTCTCCAGCTCATTTTACAGATGAGGAAACTAAAGCAAATAGGATTAAGTGATTTGCTCAAGGTCACACAGCTAGTAAATATTTGAGACTGTATTTGAAGTCTTTCTAAGTCTAGGAATGGTATTGAATCTAGCTACCTCCTCATAGCTATATATGCATACATGTATTTATGTTTGTACCCAGCTGTGTATATATGCTTATATACATATGTATATATTTATCTAAAAATATAATTTCATCCAATCCTTACAACAATCACATAAAGTAAATGCTTTATTAACTCCATTTTATATTTGAGGAAATTGAGCCTAAGAGATATGAAGTGAATTGTTTGTAGGATTGAGGAACATCCCCTCAAAATCATTTGGTCTGACCTTGTCAGGGCAACCTCAAGTGACAACACTCTCCCACTTGCTTGCATTCTTTAAATTGATAATTTTGGATGGCCTTTGAATGATACTATAAATATCCAAATGGTCCTCAGCAGAGAAAAGGTTCCTCACCTCTAGCTTAGGGTCACACAATATTAAGTGTATTCAAATCTTCCTGACTCCAGGTCCAGGTCTGTATCTTTTATCCCACCTGTGATACATGCCCAGCCCAGTGCATCACACCACTAGTCTAGGGCCTTGATTTCTTTGGTCCATCTCTCAGAATCAGTCTGCACAATTGATGGGCAAAGCCATTCTTCTTCTGGGTCACTCTATTCCCTTGCCATACTTAAGCAAATAATCTTCTGTGTTACCAAGGCAGTATTAAATTCTTTCCCAAACAGAAACTTCAGAACTTTCAGTATCTTTGACAGAACCAGGAGTCATGTAGAATATGCAGATTCAGGGGATTACAGGTTACTACAAAGACATTCCAAGTCATGCTTTTGTGGTATCCTTCTGACTGCCAAGATTCTTGCTTGTGACATCCTTCTTCTCTGCCCACTCACCCTACCACCTGCCCTCTTACTTGTCATTCATTCAATCAATTAATATTTACTATATTACTCTAGTACTTATGTAGACCGCTCATGTCATTGATATGGGCACTCTCTCCACTGGTGCATATTACAATCCATCCATATCTTCTCTCTCATCTTATGTGATGCTTATCCATGCCCTTTTATAAATCCTCCATAAAAGATGCATCTAATATACTGGATGCCTTCCTCTGGAAAGTGGATAACAAATGCATATTGTCCAATTTTTGACATGGAGTTGGGTGGGCAGCCTTCAGTATATTAGCCAGGTATTGCAGATGGACAATGATCTGGTCCAAGAACTGGGATGGATTGTGTTCGAGGAAATTGAGCAGCATTTATTTTCAATGATTCCCTCAAGCTGTTCCCTACAACTGGAATATATCTTTTTAATGCTGATATTCTGTAGCAGCCGATCCTGGAACACTACAGTCTCAGAAGAATAATAATCACAGATGACCCACAGGGCAATGAGAAATATAAGTGGACTGCAGTCAGGAGTGTAAAAGAAAGAAAAATGTTTCTTTATTTTAATGTAAAAGATTCTTAAATTAATAACTTTTATTTTTATTAAATAAAAATTAAACCAAAGTCATTCTTTCATCTAAGAAGACACTAGTGCTTATCATTGCTGAGGGCTACAAAGAGAATTTCAAAATTTCCCTACCATCTCCTTTTCCATTTTGAGATAAATATTCTCTGACTTTCAGTTCCAGAAACTCTCCATACCTCTTTTAGATGTCAGAGAGAGGCATTCATTACAGCTGGGTTCAGGCACATTCCCCTCATGTCTAGGCTCTCTTTCTGGCCCAACTTCCTGACCAGGACTGTGAGAAGGGCAGCTGTGTTGGCTTTTTTTTTTTTTTTTAGGGAGTGTTTACCCCTCCCCATTGTTCTCTAAATAGAATGTTCATTTCCTCATCATGGACATATACCAGTTCTATGAAAGGTCCACTGGATACTTACTTTTTTCAAACATTTTTGATTACATTCTTGAACTAAACCTCTGCATGGGACTAAAATCTTTAAAATTAGGAGGGGTTCTGAAAACTAACTTCAGCTATTAAATTTTGTATATATTTCTAAACATTCACACCTAGTCATGTTCATATATATATCCAAGAAATATTCTCTTGCATATGTCAGTTTTTTCTCCATTTGCAAATATCATATGGGTTTGCAAAACAACTCTAATTTAAAGGATAATTTACTACCAGGGCCCTAATTACAAGCTGTTTCAGCCTACATATTCAGATAATGTGTGGGAGGCAGGCAGAAAACAAGCTTTCTTTCTTCCCTTATTGCCAGTCTCATTTCTCTATTTGTAGCCTCACCATACTAGTGTTCCAGGGGAAAATATTGAGAAAAAATCAGCTTCTGAAGTTAAACCCAAGACATTATTTGGACTTTGGTAGAGCTGTAATTCAGAGCTTATCCTATAAGCTTTACTTTAATTACTTCTCATTGCTACTCTCTTTGATAGTCTTGCTCAACAACATCTCCTTTGAGGTTCACTCCATTGATATCTATCATCTTATTCAGCTTCTGGTAGTTAATCCCAACACTGACTAACAGTAGCATTTGATTATGCTATGTAACTTAAATGACAACACTGGGTATTATCCTATGGGAGGACACAATATAGTTTAGAAGAAATAAGCATAACTATTCATACATGGCTAACTAGCAATGATACTACAAGCTCTATCCCATCTCTTATTCTCTTCTTCCCAAAATTGTCCAAACAAAGTACCTAAAGCTCCTATCACTAACAAAAAACTGATGCTTTTTAATTATGACAGGGATTGGCAAATTTCTGTGAAGAGTCAGATAGTGAATATTTTAGGCTTTCTACACCAAGAGATAAAATCAGAAATATTATGTAGGTATACTCATATCAAGGAAGAAAATACATTTCCACAAAAATTTTTGATGAAATTCACAATTCAAAATCATTAGTAATATTAAGTACAATTCCCCTCTCCCCAATATAGGTCTATTAATGAGAAAAATGGCATTCTTCTTCTTCATCAAAGAAGAAGAATGACTGCAACTGTTCATTTGTTAATGTGTGTGTGTGTGTGTGTGTGTGTGTGTATGTGTGCACGCAAAAGCACTCTTAACTCTGGGTAGTACAAAAACAGGGGTATATATAAGGTGCTCAGGGAGGAATTGCCTCTCTGATGTGAGAACTTGCTGAACCTTTTTCAGGGATGCTCATCTACCTTTTGGGTCTATCTGATTCACCCAACTCTCACCTACAATAGTATTCCATCACAATCATGTACAACTTGTTCAGTCAGTCCCCAAATGATGGATATTCCATGTGCAATTTATTCAGTTAGTCCCCACTTGATGGACATTTCCTCAATTTCTAATTTTTTGCTCCCACAAAAAGAACTGATATAATTTTTTTCATATATAGATTCTTTTGCTTTTCCCTTTCTTTCTATCACTTTGGAATACTGACCTAGTAGTGAATCAAACAATATGCAGAGTTTTATAGTTCTTTGGTCATAATTTTAAATTGGTTTACAGAATAGTTGGATCGACTCACAAACTTTATAAACTCTATAAAGCATTAGTATCCCAGTTTTCTCACATTCTATCCAACATTTGTTATTTTCCTTTCCTGTCTTATTTATTAGTCAATCTGAAAGGTATGAGGTATACCTTAGAGTTGTTTTAATTGACCTTTTTCTAATTAATGTTTTCAGAAAAAAAATGTTCTCAGAAAAAGCTATAGATAGTTTTTAATTTTTTCTACTAAAAACTTCCTTTTCATATCTTTTTGACCATTTATTAATTGGAGAATGATTCACATTTGCATAAATTACACACAATTCTCTATATATTTGAGAAATGAAGGCTTTATCAGAGAAATCTGCTATGAAATCTCTCCCCTAAGTTTTCTGCCTTTTAACCTCGACTACATTGTTTTTGTTTGTGTAAAACTTTTAAAATTTGATGCTATCCAAATTATCAATTTTATATCCTGTAATGGTCTCCGATTCTAATTTGGTCACAAATCTTCCCTTATTCATAAATATGACAGATACAATATTCCATGCTCCTCTAATTTATTTATGTTATCACTCTTTCTGTTTGATTACATATCTATTTTGAACTTATTCTAGTTTACAATGTGAGATGTTTGTTTTTACCTCATTTCTGACAAGTTGGTTTTTAGTTTTTCCAATAATTTTTGTCAAATAGTGATTTCTTATTCCAAAAGTTTGGATCTTTGGCTTTGCCAAACACTGGATAACTAATCATTTACTACTATTGTTTATCTAATTATTTTGTTTATTGTATTATCTAATCTATTTCATTGAACCACTATTTCATTTCTTAGTATCAGACTGACGATTATTACTTTGTCATGCAGTTTGAGATTTGATGACACTAAGCCATCTTCGTTCACATTTTTAGAAATGGTCCATTAACTTTTCCAAAAGAGTTAGCAAGAAGTTATAACTAGAGCAAGTAATTCCAGAAATACTCTCTCCAACAAAAGAGAATGGCCATTGTGAATTTGTCACATGTTTATTTCAAACTAGGAATTGCTATCTTGACCTCATCATTTACTATATGACCTCTGAAGTTCATTCTAGCTATGACTTTCTGTGCTTTTAAATACAACACATCTTCCAATTTGATGTGTTTGTAAGAGCTGGTAAGATTTAAATTCAGAAATGACCTTGAACAATGGCTTTAACACATTAGAAAAGATCATTCAGTCACAGACTGACTCACAGGATTTCCTGAGTCATCCATCTTACTTGCCCTTATGCTACTATTTATGGATCTTCCATTTGCCTAGTTTCCTGGTGAAATGTTCACCCAACCAGTCCTTCCTAAAGCAATGTCACTTACGGGGGTTGGGGATAGTGTTCAGAACAAATAAAATGGCATACCATTGGAAAATGATACTGAATATTCAGCACCTGGCTGCCACAGTTTATTTGCTTCTCTATATTCAATTTATTTTCAATGTGCAGGAGAAAAAAGACAACTCTAAAGTCTTTTGCAGTTTATGAAATTAAAAAAGAAAAAACAAACAACCCCAAACCATTCTGGGAGTATCAGCCTCAGTAAAGTGACCCAATTCACAAGTGTTGAAGGCATTCATGAGAGAGGC
Source organism: Sarcophilus harrisii (assembly GCF_902635505.1). Lineage (NCBI taxonomy): Eukaryota > Metazoa > Chordata > Mammalia > Dasyuromorphia > Dasyuridae > Sarcophilus > Sarcophilus harrisii. Next base: position 152,233,273 of record NC_045426.1, on the reverse strand, counting down.
AGCGACTCACACCCTTCCCCTGAGGGTGAGGAAGAGACAATAAGATCTAACTGAGGTCACTTGGTCACTTAGGTAACTGTTCCCTCAGTGGGTAGAATATACCACCAGAACACTGAGGGGAAAAAGCTACAAACTTCCTGTCCCTTTCTTTTTGTTCTGAATTGAAAAGAAAGAGCAAGGGTGAGGCTGGCAGAGAAATCAATCAGGTAATTCTCCTAGGACTTTGCCAAGAAGACTAGCAGAAAGCTGGCTCCAAATCATTTGTCAACTGAGATGTTAGGGTAAAAACATTTAAATGAAGATTTTGATCTCTAGAAGACAAATACAATACTTTTAACAGAGATGTATCAAGTCTCAAATTCTATGTCATGGAAGAATTCTTAGTTCAAGCCCTGAATCTGCTCCTGAATGTGATCTCAGGAAATATCCCTTAACTTCTCTGATTCAGTTTCTTCATTTGTAAAATGGAGAATACATTCTGCACTGCCTGCCTCAGAGTTAATATTGTAAAGATCAAATTGGAAAATGTATTCAAAAGTCTTTCATAATCAAAATCTATTACACAAATGTAAGTTATTATTTTAAGTGTCTTGGAGTCCAAATAGTTCAGTTGGAAGTCATTTAAGAACAAAAAGCTTCTCAAGATTTCTGAGACAGATTGAATTCCAGAACCCTAGAATGAATGTATTAAAGAATTTCTGACCTTTGACTCTAGGGGGAAGAGGAAGAGAGAAGGCTGTAAGATTATAATAAAGCCTACTAGAGGTGCAGAGACTCCAAGTTGAGTCAAAGTTTTATATTTCCTCATTATCTAAATTGGCTTTCAATTTATTATATATTATCTTTATGCTTATAAATATTAAGCTGTTGTTTATTCAAAAGCCACAATTTTCCTCAACTAGATTTTATGCTTGGAAACTTGACAAATTTTGCCTCTGAAGGAGGCCTGGTTTACTACTCAGCTAACCAGGAGCCCCTCCAAGGGGAACATGCTCCAAAGGGCAAATATGAAATCTCCAATAGGCCTGCCTTCAGATTCAACTTGACCCAGAACCAAATTTTTAAGGGAAAGGATTTCAGAGATCACCTAATTCTTACTCCTCACCTCACAGAAAAGAAAACTAGTGTCTATAGAAGTTGTGATTTGGAGGAATATATATATATATATATATATATATATATATATATATATATATGATAATATAACAGTATAGAATTGAAGAAAGGACCCCAAAACTCTAAAACTCCTTGAAGATTTGAAGTTTGCATTTATTTATAAAAAATGGATAACAGGAAAGAAAAAAATATAAGTGGAAAATTGGGGAATTGCTTTTAGGATATGAATATGAAAGTATATTCTATGAATTTTCCATTTAGAAACAAGTAAATATAATTTTTGTGGAAGAGGTGCTTTTCACTTTGAGGTACAATTAAAGTAGGCAATCTGCCATCTGGTGGCTATTGCAACATACTGTAGTTTTCAAAGTCAAGTACTACATGTTTAAGATCTATGCTTAAGTGAAATCTAGACTATATACAAGTGAATACAGTAGAGGGAGACACACACTGAAAAACTAGTAACAAAGAAAAGTACCAGAAGACAGTCAAGATTTTATTCTTTGAATTGCTGTGAACAATATTTATCTATCTAGAGAATATTTATCCATCTAGGGTAGAGACCAAGAGGAATAGGAATTGCCTTGTAGAATAAAACAATAATGTGCTCCAGGAAGAATTAGTGAAGTTCTTCCACAGCTTACTTTCAAGGCATTACAGTCATGGTCTTTGACTAGGATTTATTTTCTTGTCATTTCATTCTTTTTTCTTTTTTGTTTATGGTTATTTTATTTAAAAAATTTTAATTTATTTAGTAAATCATTTTTCTCCAGTTATACTTAACAACTATTTTAACATTCATTTTGAAAACTTTGAGTTCCAAATTCTCTCTCTTCTTCCCTTTCTATCCCTCCTCATTGAGAAGGCAAGCAATTTGATACAGATTACATATTAAACCGTTTTTATATTATGTTTTGAAAGAAACCTAGACCAAAATTTAAAAAAAAATCCTCAAGAAAAATAGAATAAAATTTTAAAAAGTATGTTTTACTCTATATTCAGACAACTTCAATTCTTTGGGGATAGAAAGCATTTTTCATCATAAATCTGTCAGAGATGTCTTGGATCATTGAACTGCTGAGAATAGTTAAGTCATTCACAGTTAAATCAGACACATCATCTTGTAATGTTGCTGTTACAGAGTAAGTATATTTCACTTTGCATCGGCTCATTTAAATTTTTCCAGGTTTTTCTGAGATCCCCTGCTCATCATTTCTTATAGCTTAATAGTACTTTATCATAATCACTTACCACAATTTGTTAGATCATTCCTCAGGGGATGAGCATCCCCTGAATTTCCATTTCTTTGCCACTAGAAGAGAGCTGCTATAAATATTTTTATAAATGTAAATCCTTTTCTTTTTTCTTTTAATCTTATCTCTTAATCTTCTTTAATCTCTTATTTTAATTTAATAGTAGTGGTATTGCAAAGGGTTATTTAGCCTTTGGGGCATAGTTCTAAAGTGCTCTAAAGAATGGTTGAATTAGTTGATAACTCCACCAATGGTGTATTTATGTTGCATTTTCCCTCACATTCCTTCCAATATTTGTCATTTTCTCTTTCTGTACTATCAGCTAATTTAATAGATAAGAGCTAGTACCTTTCTCCAGTCAATAGTGAATTAGAGCTTTTTTTTTCATAGATATAAATAGTTGTGATTACTTTATCTGAAAATTGTTCATATCTTTTGAAGAATGGCTCTCATTTTTATAAATTTGACTAAATTCTCTATATATTTAAGAAATGAGGCTTATATCAGAGAAACTTGCTTCAATTTTTTTTTTTTACATTTACTATTGCTAATTGTATTTCCCCCCATTATTGTTTATACTATTCTGAGTCTTCTTTCATCCTGTCTCAAAAGTATTTTGCTTCCTCATTCTACTCTTTTCTATCACCCCTTCCCCCCTTTCTTATTCTCTTTTCTTTCCTACTTTCATGTAGGATAAGATAGATTTCTATACCCAATTGAGTGTATATGTTATTCTTTGAGCTAATTCTGATGAGAGTAAGGTTCACTTACTTCTCACCTTTCCCCCCTTCTCCTCCTCTGTAAAAGTTTTTTCTAGCCTTTTTATATGAGATAATCTATCTCTCCCTTTCTCTTCCTCTCTCATTCCTCAATTTTATTTTTTAAAGATATCCTCCTTTCATCCCTTCATATTCAACTCACACCTGTGCCCTTGATCTACAAATAATCCTTCTGTCTTAATCTTCCCATGTAGAAATGTAAACAATTTAACTTTATTAAGTCCCTTATGAGTTTCCTTTCCTATTTATTTTTTAATGCTTCTCTTGAATTTTGTGTTGAAGATTGAATTTTCTATTCGGCTCTGATCTTTTCATCAAGAATGCTTGAAAATCATTTATTTCATTGAATATCTATCCTTCCTGCCCCTGAAGGATTATACTTAGTTTTTCTGGGTAGGTGATTCTTAGTTGTAACTCTAGATCCTTTGTGCACTGGAACACCATATTATAAGCTTCATGATCCCTTAAAGTATAAGCTGCCAAATCTTGTGTTATTCTACCTGTGGCTCCATGATAATTGAATAGTTTCTTTTTGGCTACTTGCAATATTTTCTCCTTGATCTGAAATGTCTGAAATTTGGCTATAATAATCTTGAGAGTTTTTATTTTGGGATTTCTTTCAGGAGGTAATGAGTGGATTCTTTCAATTTCTGTTTTACTCTCTAGTTCTAGAATATCAAGGCAGTTTTTCTTTATAATTTCTTGAAACATGATATTCTTTCTTTAATCATGGCTTTCAGGTAGTCCATGCTATCTGTTTTTCAGATTAGTTGTTTTTCAATGAGATATTTCATATTTTCTTCTATTTTTCATTCTTTTGGTTTTGTTTTATTGTTTCTTAATTTCCCATAAAATCATTAGCTTCCATTTGTACAATTCTAATTTTTAAGGAATTAATTTCTTCAGTGAGCTTTTGTACCTCCTTTTTCATTTGGCCATTTCTGGTTTTTAAGGTGTTTTTCTCCTCATTGGCTTTTTGTACCTCTTTAACCATTTGGCCTAGTCTGTTTTTTTTTTTTTAAAGATGTTCATTTTCTTCAGTATTTCTTTTTTTGTGTATCTCCTCTACCAGGCTGTTGATTTTTTCATGGTTTTCTTCCATCATTCTCATTTTTCTTTCCATTTTCCCTCTACCTTTTAAACTTGATTTTCAAAATCCTTTTTGAGCTCTTCTATAACCTGAGACCAATTCACATTTTTCTTGAAAGCTTTAAATTAGAGCTTTGACATTGTTGTCTTCTTAATGTATGTTTTGATCTTCCTTGTCACCATTGTAACTTTTTACTATGTGTTTTACTATGTTTACAAAAACAGAAGTTTTTGGTTGTTTGCTCATTTGTCCAGCTTATTTTTTGACTTTTAACTCTTTGTTAAAGTAGGACTCTGCTTCCAAGATAGAGGGCTCACTGTCCCAAGTTTTAGGGATTTGTGCAGCTGTTTTCAGAGATACTTTCAGGACTTGTAAGTTTTCAGTTCTTTCAAGTTGATATTGATGAGGGGAGCCTGAAATTGAAAAGGGACCCCAACACTTTCTCAGTTTCATTAAGAAAAAGACCCTCTTAATGACAAAAGCCCCTAGTACAATCAGGAGATTTTATAAAGAGGTTTGTTGGTGGTACTTAGTTTTATGGGCAGATCCTAGAGCTTGGGACAATTGAAATTGGGCTGGAATCTTCTATTTGAATAGAGAATTTTAGAATTGAATGGGTGTCTGTGGACTAATCTTTACCTCTATAGAGAACTTAATCAGTAGTGAGTATTATCAATGGAGGTGATGCCCATTTCTCAGGATAACAGAATGAAGCTGTTTATCCTGTTTCCCTTGGGCGGGGGTCCTTATTCAGAGTCCCTCTTCAGTTTCAGGCTCCCCTCATCAATATGATCTAAGGAGACATGTGTTTACTATTGTCCTGGCTTGTGCTCTGGTCTGTGAGTGACCACAAGCACTCTTTTCTACCCTAGAACTGTGAGGAGGTCTCCAGTGGGGTCACAGATTCTGATGTGCTAGTGCTCCTCCTCACTAGCTACTGGGGACTGTGACCTGTGTTTGAGTATGGCCAAAGCAACAGAGTCCTGCCTCAGGGCTAACAAAGAGACCACTGTAAACTCCTTCTGATCAACCCCTGTTCAACCCCTTTACTGTCTGTTGACTGAGAGCTTGAGAAGTAGCTGGTACCATGTTGATTCAGTGACTTCCAAGTTCTCCTGGTTGGCTGGGGCTGGGGCTGTGCTGCCATGGTCTGTCCCGGACTGTACTCCACTCTTATCCAAGTGCAAAAGACTTTTCCTACTGACCTTTTAAGTTGTCTTTGTCTGGAAAATTATTTCACCCCATTCTTTTATGGATTCTGCTGCTGCAGGAAATTAAAAGAATTTTTTTTGCATTATTTAAAGGTGTTTGGAGGAGTTTTGGGGGAGTGCTTAGGCAAGTGACTGTCATTTCTTTGCCCCCCAGTTATTTCATACTTGAAAAATGTGAAGACTTCCTTCATTTGATTTAAATTTTTCTTCTTTTGTTTTAAACAAACAAGGTTTTTACCCATAATAACCAGCAAGCAGATTATTTTTCATTTGACAAACTTTTTTTTGAATATCCACTGTGATCCAAGTGTTGTAGGAGATTAAAAGAAAACACCTGTTCTCTATAGAGATTAGAGCTGAAAGATACTTGAGTAATCATCTGAGATGACAAAATTTAGATCAAAGAAAGGAGTGATATGCATGCCTGAGGTCCTTTGAGTTCTTACTGTCAAAGTTCTGACACTTATACTTTGACACTTATTTCCTAATTACCCAGAAATAGGTCCAAAAGACCTAAAAAGTTGTAAAGTTAGGGTTTCAAATCTAGGTCTTTTAGTTTCAAATCCAGTGTTTTTGCCAATATATCACAGCAATCTCAAGGATCTTATAATCTAGTCAAAGAAAAAAATCATGAACACAAATTACCCAGCAATACATCTGGGTCATGTGAAAGGTAGAGAGGAGACTTTATTTCTAATGTAATGAGGATTAGGAAAGGCTTCATGAAGCAACTGTGGATCTGAGTTGAAATTTGAAGAATAGATTTCTACAGGTATTTATCAAAAGGAGGAGAATATTATAGGAAGAAGGAACTACATAAGCAAAGACACTGAATGAAGAAAGGGAAAGCTATAATCAGAAGACATTGAGTATTTGAAGTATTGGTCAGTAAAAGAAAATGGTGGGAGATAGGAGACGAAAATTGGGTTAGAATGAATATTACTTATTAAAAATAAGCTAGATGGCATGCTCATCAAATTTAGTAAATAAGGGAATATCCAGGAGAGGAGGTTTCACTAACAGTGAAAAACACTAAGTTTGTCTCATATGATAATTGATTGGAGAAACTGAAGTCAAGAAAAGAAAAGACTCAGGGTGAACAAGAGAGCTATCTCTGAGGGCAGAAAAAGGATTAGACATGTTTTATTTGATGTCAGGAGCAATGAATAGAAGTTATTCAACTGAGAATGGTTAAACAAATTGTGGTACATGAAGATAATGGAATATTATTATGTTATAAGAAATGATGAATTAGATGATTTCAGAGACATGGGAAAATGTGTATGTACTGATACAGAGCAAAGTAAGTAGAAGCAGAAGAATGATTTATGCTAAAACATTAATATTATAAAAATTGAATTATTATTAAAATTGAACAATTTTTGAGGACATTAATAAGCCAATGAAGAATGAAATGAACAGGACCCTGAGAATTACTTATATAATTGTTACATTGTAAATATAAACAATTTGGAAAGCCATAAGAATTCTGATTAATGCAAAGACTATCCATGATTCTAGAGCATCAACGATGAAACAAGGTCTGTACCTCTTGAAACACTGATATTAGATTTAAATTGCAGAATGAAACAAATATATTTTTTGAACATAGCAAGAGAATTTGTATGGCTAAAATATATACATTTGTTGCAAGGCATTTGTTTATAACAAACATTTAAAAGGAAGCAGTGTTCATTAAAAGACAATATTCCAGACTAATCTCATTTTCTTTTTTGTATTATTATTAGATTTGTAGATTGGGGAATGCTATATAAATGTTATATTTATATTTTTACTAAAGTAGTTGGTAAACTTACTTCTCCTTTTCAAATCCAAGATCAAAAGATTTGAGATAGATGATAGCATAGTTTGGTAAATTTAGAAGTGGTTGAATAACTGGATCTAAAGAATACTCATTAAAGGTTTAATGGTTACACAGAAAGAGGTTTCTAGAGTAGAATCCTAGGAATCTGTCCCTCTTCCTGTGACATTTAGCATTTTTAATGTCTTAGACCAAAAGAGATGTCATCCTTATCCAATTTTCAGATGGCATCAAGTTGAAAGGGACACTTAACATGTTGGATGGTGGTGAGAGAATTGAGAGGATTAGGACAGTAAATGGTTAATTATGGGAAGTGAGTGAACCATACTGACTCTATCCTGTGATTCAATTCTGGTACTAGCTTGGTTTCTTTCTTTCTTTCTTTTTCTTTCTTTCTTTCTTTCTATTATAGGTTTAGTCCAAATTCTGTCTTGTAATAAAAATTTATTCAGTTCTGGGAAATGGGAGAAAATTTTGTTGCACCCTTTGAACCTAGCCTTCTGTGACTAGGAAAATGGATTGCCTCTGCTTGCTACTTAGAGACCTTTAACTAAAGACCTAGGTTATGCTGACCAGCAACTAGGTCAAATCCAAAGATTGATGTAAGAAGTTTTCTCACAATTATTTATCCTAATTGATTCAATTTTACCGAAAAATGGATCCCATATTGAAGAATCAGTTATTGTTTCTTTGTTTCTTTGATATTTACAGGTTCTTGGGAAGACTGGGGCACCTCTTTTTTTCTGATAGGTTCAGGAAAAGTCATTCTCCCCCTTCCAAGTGGAAAGAACTTAATCTTTCTTACTATTAGAAATCAAATTACCTAATGTTGCATTATTGCCTTTTAATTAATTGGTCTTATTTGGTTGTTTTTAATGTATAAAAGTCCTGTCTCCCTCTAAATTTGAGGCCCAGACCTAAGCTAAGGATGTCTGGCCCTCCTTTATTAGTCAATTGGCACATATTGCTTAATAAATTAATATGTTTTAGAGATTGAACCTTGGTTTTCCTCGACCATTTCATCTTTTACCTGCCACAGTGGTCAATAGCCAAAGAAAAAAAATCTCATTAACCTAGAATGATGAGAAGAGAGATATTAAAAAAAAAATTGAAGAGGATTTACTAAATCATAGGATTTTGACCTGGAAATACCTGTAGAGATCATTCAATTTAACTCCATAAGGAAATTGAGGTTCACAATGCTTCTGGGATCAGGCTAAGTCAGGTCTTAGGTTTTCTTTTGTTGACATCTTCAAGCAAAGAAGGAGTACACCTGAAAGACTCCCATGGGGAAAATCAGAATTTCCTCTCCTAGTGGTGAATAGAGGATGAGCAAGAAGTCCACAACTGCTCATCCTCTTTATTCACTAGTAGGAAAGCAAAGACTGATTTTTTTTCCCCTTGTGGAAGTCTTTCGTGTATATTCTCAATTGTGATTGAGTATACACTCAATTGTGTAGTTAATCAACAAGGACACAGTGAGTTGGTCAGAAACAGTCATAGAATGCCCATACATGTTCTAAAGAGGAGAGCAGGTCATTCATTAGATATACTTAGAAACAGTAAACTTAGAAACCATATACATGGATCCCCATGTTCTTAGGATTAGGTTCTCTTTGGTCTAGTCCTAATTACAAATATATACAGCACAAATATAAAGTGAACAAATATATTTCAAATAGTTAAATACAAGATAGTTTGGGAGGGAGGTCATCAGCAGCTGGAAAATCAGGAAAGGATTCATAGAAAAGATGGTCCTTGAGCTGAGTTTTAAAGGAAGAGAGGTATTCCATGAGGCAGAAGTAAAGAAGGAATGAATTCTAGGCATATGGGGTGGCCACTGCAAAAGAGTGGAGATAGGAGAGCCAGTTTTGTTTGTGAGGAATAGAGAGAAACTTGGTTTGGTTGGATTGCAGAGTGTGGGAAGGGGAATCATTTAATGAGGCTAGAAAAGCAAAACTGGAGCAGGGCTCTATAGAGTTTTAAAAACTAAACAGAGGGAGGAATCTGGGAAGAAAAATTTCAAGTTCTTTAGATTTTTCCCCACAAACAAAACAAATTTACATCTCAGGGAAAACCAAAGACTGAGGGAAAACAAAGAAGACTTGGGGTAGAACAGGGATCCCAACCCCAGGAAGACCCAAAGATAGAGATTAACCAGGGTAAAGTACAAACACTTTCAGGTTAGCTCCACAGAAACAGCTAGTGGGGACTCCTGGGGCTAGCTGGATTTGTCTGGAGTCTCAGTAGAAAGCATAGGAATTTTCACCTTTGGGACAGCATTGGGAATCCTGGGGTCTAAGTCCAGGAAGACTGAGGGACCCTCTATTGATTAGTAACACCAGGCCCAGTTGTGCTGCAGAGACATGGCCCTGTATAGGAAGAAACTAGCATTTCAGGTGAATGCAGTGGGGTATGGATGCTACTGGCTATGAATGGGCACTTGTAGGAAAATGAGGTTTTTGATTTGGGATTCCAGATCAAAGGGGAGAGTTGAAATGAACTTAGAGGCACCATCCCTCCCACTCCATATTTAGAGGTGCTTACACTAATACTTCTTATTTAAGAAAAATGAGTTGGTAAAGAAAAAAAAAAGAATCCAACCATAAAAACTTACTGTGGGAGTGGGGAAGACTGTGGTTCATTTTCAGAGGAGGAGCCTGAAACAAAAAAAGCTTCTATCCTAAAAAGTAAAGTTAAATGGCTTCCTGCCCAAAGAGAATTTATAAAAATCAAAAAAAGAATTTAAAAATCAAATGAGAGACATTGAGGAAAACCTAAGAAATAAAAATTAAAACCATCCAAGAGAAATAAGAAGTTTATGAAAACTAACTAGAAAAGGTGATACAGAATCTTATTTATTTATTAAAGTTTTTGATTTTTCAAAACATATGCATGGATAATTCTTTGACATTAACCCTTGCACAACCTTGTATTCCAATTCCCCCGTTTCTTTCCCCCATTCTCTCCCCTAGATGGCAAGTAGTCCAATATATGTTAAACAGGGTATATTTATATGTTAAATCCAATATATGCATATATATTTATACAATTATCTTGCTGCACAAGAAAAATAAAATCAAACTGGAAAAAATGAGAAAGAAAATAAAATGCAAACAAACAATAAAAAGAGTGAAAATGATATGTTGTGAACCACAATCAGTTCCATAATCCTCTCTCTAGACTCTCTTCATCACAAGATCATTGGAACTGGTCTGAATCATTGTTGAAGAGAGCCACATCCATCAGAATAGATCATCGTATAATCTAGTTGTTGCTGTGCACAATGATCTCCTGGTTCTGCTGATTTCATTTAGCATCAGTTTATGTAAATCTCTCCAGGCCGCTCTGAAATCATCCTGCTGATCGTTTCTTATAGAATAATAATATTCCATAACATTCATATACCATAAATTATTCAGCCATTCTTCAACTGATGGGCATCCACTCAGTTTCCAGTTCCTTGCCACTAGAAGAAGGGCTGCCACAAACATTTTTGCATATGTGGGTCCCTTTCCCTCCTTTAAGATCTCTTTAGGATATGGGCCCAGTAGAAACACTGCTGGGTCAAAAGGTATGCACAATTTAATAACTTTGAGCCTAATTCCAAATTGCGGGGCTATTGAGTCTTAAAGATGAAAATCTTTGAACATTAGAAGTGGTAAGAGGAAGCCAGTGAAACTATGAGGCCAACCATCCTCAGCAACGAGATCAACCAAATCATTTCTAATGGAGCAGTAATGAACTGAACTAGCTATACCCAGAAAAAGAACTCTGGGAGATGACTAAAAACCATTACATTGAATTCCCAATCCCTATATTTATGCCCACCTGCATTTTTGATTTCCTTCACAAGCTAATTGTACAATAATTCAGAGTCTGATTCTTTTTGTACAGCAAAATAATGTTTTGGTCATGTATACTTATTTTGTATCTAAGTTATATTTTAATATATTTAACATCTACTGGTCATCCTGACATTTAGGGGAGGGGGTGGGGGGGGTAAGAGGTGAAAAATTGGAACAAGAGGTTTGGCAATTGTTAATGCTGTAAAGTTACCCATGTATATATCCTGTAAATAAAAGGCTATTAAAAAAAAAAAAAAAAAAAAAAGAAACTATGAGGCCAAGAAATAACAAAACAGAATATAAAGAATGAAAAAATAGAACAGAATGTTAAACATCTTATAAGAAAAACAATAGATTTGGAGAACAGATCAAGAATAGAAAATGTCAGAATAATTGGACTACTTGAAAGCTGTGACAAAGAAAAGAACATTGACATAATAATGCAAGAAATAATTTAAGAAAATTGTCTTGGAGTGATAGAACATAAGGGGAAAGGAGAAAGAGAAAAAAAAATCTACCAATCTCCTCTTCAAAGAGATCCTTTGTGGAAAACACATAGAAATATTATTGCCAAATTTCAAAACTCCCAGATTAAAGAGAAATTTTTGCAAGAAACAAGAAAAAAACAATTCAGATCCATTGGAGCTACAATTAGAATTGTATATTGTGACTTAGCAGTCACAATAAAAGATAGCAGGTCCTGGAATCACATCTCTAACAGTCAAAAGAACTAGGCCTGCAGCCAAAAAAATCATACCCAGCAAAATTATCCATAATATTGAATGGAAAAAATGGACATTAAATGAACTTGAAGATTTTCAGGACTTTCTCTCAACCAAATCCAAACTTAATAGAAAATTTAACATATAAGAGCCAATATCAAAGATTAATTTCAAGGAACTTAACATGGACAGATTGTTTATGTTTTTTACATGGAGGGCTGAAACTCTGAGTAGATGCACTGGAATCAGACAACTGAGCACTTAAGGCTAATTATCAATTGGACAATACTCTATTAGCATATGCTTGGAAAATAGCCCTTCCCACTATTCTTTGCTGGCTTGATCTTTTGGTGTATATAGATAATTGCAGGAGATGAGATAAAAAGGGAAGGAAAGGATAGGGGAAGAAGATACAGGAGAGATCCATAGGTGGAGGAAGTTAAAAAAGGGAGTTAAGGAGCAGAATTAAAGTAGAAGAGTTAGCAGGGATAGGAAATAAGAGATATATACAAACACTGTAACAAAGATAGGGAGTAGAATTTATTAGAAAAAAACAGGGGCTAGTAATCATTGATCTTAGACAAAGTCAAACTTAAAGATTCAATCAACAGAGAAATCTATAATCAATATCCATATTGATATTTAGATGTATATTTACATATGCATATATGCATGTGTGTATATATATATATATATATGTATCTGATATAGGTCTATGTATATGTGTGATACATGTATGTGTATATGAATCTATGGGTAGATGTGAACATATATATGCACACATATGTATATGTATATATATGTATTTATGTATATATAAATATATTTGTGCTTTACTATTGCTTGCTTGGGGGAGGAGAGGGTGATGCAAGGGGGAAAAATGAATAAAGTAAAAAGTGTGCATCAGAGAACAAAAGAATAACCTACAAGGAAGCAAAGAAAAGATGGACACTCATAAATATAATTCTATTATTATATATGCTTACTTGAAATGAAATTTATTGTTATATATTTTGAATCTTCCCTGATGTTCTGCTAGGCACTTAACAATGTTTAATTTTTTTCTATTTTGTTTTGTCTTACTTTGTATTTAATTCAATAAATAAATTTTAAAAGATAAATGGAGGAATTTTTATTTTATGCTAGAAGTGATAAGAAGCCCTGGAATTAATCAAATAGGGGAAATCGCATAGTTAGATTTATGTTTAAGGAAAATTACTTTGGCAACAATGTGTCAAATGGACTAGAATCCATGCCCCTAACACATATCCTCACAACAACAAAGAAAGGTGGAAGGTGAGAAGGAAGTGGATAGAAAGAGAAGATGATACAGAATAGCTCCCTGGTTGAGGAACTTTTGTATTTTAAAATAATAAGTATTTGGTTGGAGGCTGGTCCCAAATGAGGGATTCTCAAAGCTTCTGAGAAATATGAAGCAATGGCTCTTTTACACCCCTACCATTTCTTTCTTTGCCATACAGGAGAAAAAATGAAAAAAAAAATCACAACAAAAAACAAAACCAATCCTGTCACTTTTAAAAATATATAAAACTATTTTTTTCTCTGAATAAACACATTATAATTGTATAGAAGCTTGTTTGACTCTCCTCCCCATAATTTTGTGAATTTTTCAGAAGACTTGGTGACATATCCAGACTTTTTAAGAACAAAACAATTCAATTTAAAAATCACTGAGTGATGGCAATCAAAGTTCTAAAAGATGCAGTTCACTTCAACACTTGTTCAAAATGTCATTAGAGAACCAACATATAGCAGGTTGTTATGGCAACTGGAATACTAGAGTTTATAACATCACTGTAATTAATGTTATCTAAACGTTATTAATCTTTCAACATCACTCATTCTCAAAAGAAATAGCAGTTTGGATTCTCTTAGGATTTTTCAAGAGCATAATCCATTGCTGCTTTAGTATGCATTGTGTTTTATTTCCAAATTGATCTTTCTCTGACTTTGCTTTAATAGGATTAACTATTGTTCCTACTTCTTTTTCATATAACATTTTGGTTCCTATTTCTGATGAATTTGAAATAGAATGGACAACAAATACTCAATTAATATAGCAAAAAAGACAAGTTAAGCTCATCCTAAGAGAACTGGTTGTTTATAGAGAGACACAAATATTTTATATAAACTCATGTACAAATTATTGTCCCAGACCTGTGATTCCATTGGTGTGGGTACCTCTATCAAGGCAGATCCCCACTGGCCTTTAAGGTTGTTAATTAATTGCAGGGGGGCATTGAGGAATTGTGAATTACATTTAAGGTCAAGCAACTAGATGTGTCAGAGGTGAGACTTGAAACTAGGTTTTGAGTCCATGGTTAGCTCTCGATTATTGCTTACTTTTGCATGTTGTCTCTTTAAACACATATACTTCAATATATTGATGCTCTAATACTTTAAAATATTGTAATTTCATGAAGTGCTGGGCCTGGAGTCAGAAAGACTCATTTTTGTGAGTCTTCTCACAGCTGGCTTCAGATCCTGTTTGCCTCAGTTTCCTTACTTGTAAAATGAGCTGCAGAAGAAAATGGCAAACCACTCCAGTATCTTTGCTAAGACAACCTCCAATGGGGTCATAAAAACTTGGACATGACTGAAATGATTCAATAACAAAAGGAATGTTTTTACTCCCTATCCATTTAGAAAGGAAAATCGCCAGGGAGATCTTGGATGTAAATATAACCATGTAGGTAACACTGGTCTTGCTATAGATCAAATTGGTCCTGGATAAAAGTAATGGTTGGATCTCAACAGAACCCTTTTTTCCTTCTTCTGCCAGAAAAAGGAAACCAGGAGAGAAATCCTATTTCCTCTTCTTTTCACTTTTCCATCCCTTTTAACTTCTAACCTTCAATGAGTTGACCAAAGTTGCATCCAAGGGTAATGGCCTCTGTAGGTCCTGGCCTAGTCTAGCTACTGATAAAATAGTGACTGGAAAATATTCCTAGTGACATTTTCATTTCATTTTTGGTCTAAATAAAGAGCATTTTGATCTGAGATAGACCAACTACTACCTAGATGCAGAGAACAGCTCTCTTACCTCTTCTGGTAGAGGGTGGAGGAGGAGAATTCTTCTGTCTCCATAAGTAGGAAGAGGTACCACTTATTTATCTGTGTTTCTCAAGTTTGATTTGGATTAGAAAAATGCTAATGTTTATTGTATCTATGCAGAAATTCCTTTGGGGGCCTATTTTCAGATTTGTTTGAAATTTAGTTTTCTCACTGCAAACCTTACTTGAAGAAATCCAAGAAGAATGTTAATGTTAGACATTCTTATTCTGTGTTTAAAATTGTCCCAAGCTCCCCTGCCCCTAGATGTTGGTCTTAAGAATTCAAATAAATATTTCTAACAAGGAAAAATAGAAAAAAAGAAACACAGTTTTTAGATCATCTGTAGACATTCATCTAGCTGATAGCCCAGTGATTAATGAGCTGATAAACTAATGGAGGAACTGAACCATTAAAAATATTGACATTCTTGTTATGAATGAAACCAGAAGACATAAAAGAAATTATAACTGAATAAAATGACATCTCACAGGCTTTTCTTGAGGTAAATAAAGGAAGTGACAGTATTGGTTTCATTATAAATGTAAAGGCTACAAGAACACAATTTTCCATAGGATAATAGAGTTCATGGAATACTTGGTCATCTGGTATTATAGTGTTCATGATAAGCTTTAACAAAAAAAGACCATCATGGAGATACAGCATACCGGCTGCTAACATCTATTTCAGAAGATGAAGAAGTAGATGAATTTTAAGGAAAATTTGAGAATATCCCCTAGTCAGCATATACTGTTCCTTGGTACTTCTTGACTTTCATGTGAACATGGGAATGAGGGAAAATGACGCTGGAAAATATGGCTTAACTCTTTAGATCTTTAAAATACAGGATTAAGAAATGAGAATAAATTTTCTTATTTTGTTTTTGTTGTCGTTGTTTGTTTATTCCTTGTAAACTAGTTAGAAGCCTACATCCACATATCGTAAGTAGGTCTTTTAGAAGAGTCTGAAGGTACAGGGAACATTGAGAAACACAATAGAAACTAAGATTTACTACTTTTAACAGAAAGGAAATGATGGATTGCTTACATGGGAGTCATTTGAATGATCTGCTCTTGTGCAATTAGACCATTTACTAATTAGAGCAAAGACCATAACCAACACCAAAAAAGAATTGTGTGACACTGGTCAAGTCACTTAAACTCTCTCAACCTCACTTTTGTCATTTTTATGAAAATAATAATAACACCTACTTCACAGTAGGTGCGATGATCAAATGAGAGATATATGTGAAGAGCTTTGGAAGACAGTGTTACATAAATGTTAGCTATTATTATTGTTGTTTTTGGAGAAGCAGCAGAGTGGATAGAAAGCCAATTTTGGAATTGAGGACTATCACACTTCTGACATTATTCCCATTTTTCCCATTATTATGTGTATTCCCATTGTATGACTTTGGGCACTTCTCAATTCCTTAGGTAATACTCTAAGACTATAATTTGCAGAACAGTTGCAAATCTACTTTGATATAAGGAGTTTCCTTACAGCTGAATTCCCCAGAATGATATTAATCAAGACAAAAAAAATTTTTTTTTTTATAAAGATGAGAGGACATTGCATTTAATTACCATAGCTCCAATCCAAACTGTTTAAATGGCCCATTGATCTTGAAAATGGATAAATTGAGGACATTGATCCATTATTCTTTCTTTGTTTCTTTCCTTTCTTTTTTGAAAAAAAAACTTGGAAGATGAAATGATACACAAATATTACTGTGCTTTAGTGGTTTTTTGTTAATTAATTAATGGGTTTAACTTTGATTAATACTACATCTTAATCCTAATGAGGGAATAAAATTTTCACATCTCTACTCTTATGCAGTTGACACCTTTTTTATGTTTTGTGGTAAATATGCATAATTATTAATCATTTATTTGTTCTACCTAACCTTCTGAGGTAGTCTTCCTCTTGATACCAAATTCAATTATTATTCTATTATATCACAGTTGATTAAAGTATAAATAATGGCAAGGGAAGAATAGAATATATTGCACCTATCATAGTGTTGTTGTACTTATTCCACATTAATTTAAATTTTTTCCAAAGCAGATATTCATTTTAAAATATTTTAATTAATATCAAATTGAGTTGTATACAGTTAAGAATAGAAAAAAATCAGGTCTTTTGATGGCCTAATCTTGTATTCCTTTTACTATATCACAATTCTCCCAAATCAAACTAAGGTTCAGAAAGATGAGTGATTTGTCAATGTTACATATAGTTAAATTGTAGGGCTAAGACCTCAATCCCAAGTGTTATCTCATCAAATCATCTCTTTCTATCACACTATTAACACCTAGTTATCTAAGTATATTAGATCCTGAACTATTGAATGCAGGGACTGGTTTTTTGGTTGTTTGTTCACTTTCTTTGTATTTCCAGCTGTGTGCCTGGCACACAGCAGGAGCTTAAGAAATGTTAGTTGCTAATCATTCACCAAGTATTTATTAAGCCCTTATTTTGTGCCCATGCTAAAGTTGGGAATACAAATACAGGCTAGAAAAACAAAGACAAGGTATGGTCCTTACCCTCAAGGAACTTACATTGTAATAGGAAAAGACAGCACATTAAAGGAAATTAAAAAGCTTTGTCCAGAAAATTGGAAGACTTGAAAGTCCTGAAGGTACCTGACTAGAGAGAGTGTAGTTTGGAAAGGAAGAAGAAGGGTGCCCTTCTTAAATGGAAGAATCATTCCATCAGGAAGAGACCAAAAGGGCAGAGAGTATTTTAGTGTGTAAATGCTATGGCTGTGATGTGAAATAAAGGCACCAGAAGTGATAATATGAAATAGATATATGAAGTAGATTTGGAAGAGCATAATTGTAAAAGAATATTATAAACTGGTTCAGTTTGTGGTATGAAGAAATAATATCAGAGACACAATGATGGATGTCATCATAGGTTACAAAGGCTTGCCATATATTCATGTGAAATAGCTCTTGGGTTCAAACAAAAACAACTAGGCAAGGTGGGATCATACGGATTGAGCAGCTTTCTTTTTAGGAGGGAGTTATGACTTTTTATAGCTCAGAGGGAAGAGGAGCAAATGAAGGTGAAATCTAGGGAGGAGCAAGGCTGTGTTTTAAGATGTTGTGATTGTCTTAAAGATAGTCTAGGAAAATTGAGTTCCCATCAAGTTTGTCTCGAATATGTTAACAAAATAGTCTGGGGAAACTGACCTGATTATGATCAATAATAGAAATAGGATGGGCTCATATTAGCAATTCCTGAGAACAAACTGGTTTAGGGTTCACATCAAATAAAGTAAGCTTCCAGATTAAAGAGCTTTCTGAGGGAATGACAGAAAATGTCTTGAGTGTACTTGGGGAAGAATTGAGATTTGGCAATTAGTTAACTGACTGAAGTAGCCATGAAGTGAGTAAATGACAAAAACATTATATGTTGGGGAATTTTTTGTTTTTACAGGCAATGGTATATGGCATGATAATTTGTGTTAAATAGAAATGATGAGGTTCTGAGTAACTAGATGAAATTGACAGAGAAAGACTGAAGTATTAATGGAATTATTTCCTAAAGCAAACAGAGAAGGGCACTGATGGGGATCAGTTTAACTTCTTAGTCCCACACTCTATGGAGGTTGTGGGCAGCCCTGCCTTGCTATATCCTGTCAGAAATCTGAGTTATATCAGACCCCTGAGGTTGAATTTCTCCTATAATTCTGTTCAAAGCTCATGCCATCTTTGTTGAGCCCCTTTGGAGTATGCTGTCATGGCACTCTGTCGCATGGCATCTTTCCCCTCATTCCTTCCCTTTCTCCTGGTTAATTGTGAGTTCCACTAGGAAACTTGTCTTTTCTATCACTAATTTTTAAATCCTTTTCCTTGCTAACTATATGCTCTCCCAATATCATTTCTGATGTCTATTGTATCTCTTCATTTTATTTTAATCTCTTTTCCTAAATAAACCTATCTTTTCCAAAAAGAATAGCCATTATGCATTCTTCACATTATTGAATCCCAACATTTGGTGCCTACATCAATCTCATCATTTTGATGTGATTTAGGAGAGCAATTCCTAGTTCACAAATGATGATATTATAGGTTGATTTAAGAGAAGGGGTTACAGACAAAATGAAGAGATACAATAGACACCAGGAGTGGTAAATATGTAATAGAGTTGGGAGAGCATATAGTTAGCAAGGAAAAGGGATTTTACAACTAATGATGGATAGGACAAATTCCCTAGAGGAACTCACAACTACTCAAGAGAAAGGGAACACCCCATGAGGCTACCCTTAATTGACAGGCTAAATCTATAGAGAAGGTTAGTACCTTAAAAGAGTTAGTTAACTATAAAAAGGAGAAAGAATAGAGGCATTGTGGGAGATGAGAGGAGAAAGGTGAGGGGAAAGTGCCCTGGTGGCAAAATCCAAAGGGAGTCAGCAAAGATGGCAGGAGCCATGGACAGATTTATAGGGGAAATTTAACTTCAGAGGTTTGACATAACTCAGACTTCTGAATGGACAAAGCAAAGTGGGGTTGCCCAAGATCTCATAGAGGATGGGACTACGATGTTAAACTGATCTCCATCAGTGCCCTTCCTTGTTTGCTTTAAGAGTAATTCCATCTGTACGTCAGTCTTTCTCTGCCAACCACACTTGAAACTAATTTGGTGCTAAATCTCAAACATATTATTTGAAAATAGGAAGTGCTCACCTAAAGCACATCAGAAATACGTCAATATAAATATTTATATAATAGGCATAAATTGTTTATATTACATTCATATAGCAAATGCTTTAATTTCACTTTTATTTTCATGTTAATATCACATTTATTCCCAAGCCATAAATTTTTGTTTTTATAAATAAATTTTTTTTGAGATATTTTCTTTTGAGCAATCTCATTTTCTGGCTTAAGAACAATTTGTTTTTTCCAGTAAATATAATCCTGAAGGAAACTCATTTATGAATTATTCGGCCATAAGCCCTATAAGCCTGCTTATGCATTTTAGGATCCTTGTTGACCTGGATCTGCCCAATAACAAGAAAATTCACATCTAAACCCTAACTTTCTGCATTACTTTGCATTTTGGGGCATATGCTCCATGAACTTAGTACTCTTGTTAGGCCAATAACCCTGTGTCCAGCCCTATTGCTTCAGTCCTCCCTGTGCACATCCAGCGGATCCATCATTGTACTGAAAGAAAGGAACACATTGTTTCTTAAATGTGAAATCTTTCAAGTGTGTAGTAGCTTTTTGGTTATTCATGCCCTTGATGATGGGTAGTTTCATGGGTATTCTTGATTTCGACCCAGAGACTTGAATCCTTTTAGTTGCATGATTTTGTGGTATTTTTAGATTGTCTGAGAACTTAATCATTTAAAATGATTGCCTGGATATCTCAATGGAAAAGCATTATCACTACGTCTTATTAAATGTAATAAATGTAAAACAGCCAACACAATGAAAAGGCCCAGAATCTCAGAAATTTTTAAACTCCTTGGCAAATAGAGAAACTCTACAGTTTAGAGTAGAAGCTCATCTGCAAAAAAAAAAAATTACAGATAGCTGTAGCTTGTGATCTGAATTGCTGTGCAAAACAGCAATAGCTCTGGAAGGGAAAATGAAACTCATATAAGAGAAAAATAAATTAAGCCAACTGAACAATATTTATAGATGATATCGGAAAGAGGATGGCAGAAAGTAGAACACATCTACTAACATTTCTATAGTAATATATTTTCATCATAAATGACAATGGAACTAACAAATTTGGATTCCAAAACTTCATCACTCAACATCTTATATGAAGAAGTAGAAATACCACTTACAATATAGAATTCGGAGACTAGGTTGCACAGAAGAAATCTGTGCTCTAGTCAGCATATTTTTGAAGACACTTATGGATGAGTTTTCCAGATATCACAGAAAAAAAGATATTAAAAGCAAGGACAAGAAGGTATAAATTATGGCTTTTTTTTTTTTTTAAGGTTACTACTTTTGTCTCAAGGAATTAGTAGCCCAAACCTTGTACAGGACTTCAGGAATTTGGCCCCACTCAGGCCTAGAATTGAGAGGCATCCAAGGGTCAAATGGGACAAGAGATAGGAGTTTTCCTTGCCTTACTATGAGATAATTGGATATAAGAATAAAAGATTTTATTTTATTTATTTTTTTTAATAGCCTTTTATTTACAGGATATATACATGGGTAACTTTACAGCATTAACAATTGCCAAACCTCTTGTTCCAATTTTTCACCTCTTACCCCCCCCCCCTACCCCCTCCCCTAAATGGCAGGATGACCAGTAGATGTTAAATATATTAAAATATAACTTAGATACACAATAAGTATACATGACCAAAACATTATTTTGCTGTACAAAAAGAATCAGACTCTGAATTATTGTACAATTAGCTTGTGAAGGAAATCAAAGATGCAGGTGTGCATAAATATAGGGATTGGGAATTCAATGTAATGGTTTTTAGTCATCTCCCAGAGTTCTTTTTCTGGGCATAGCTAGTTCAGTTCATTACTGCTCCATTAGAAATGATTTGGTTGATCTCGTTGCTGAGGATGGCCTGATCCATCAGAACTGGTCATCATCTAGTATTGTTGTTGAAGTATATAATGATCTCCTGGTCCTGCTCAGAATAAAAGATTTTAAACAATGGCCATGAATAAGTGAGACCTATGCTAAAAATCATAGTTCTACATGAAGTGAGAGGATTGTTTTACAGAGAATAAGTTCTCTGGCCAGTTTCCATGAAGAATAAGTGATTGTAAGATATAAAAATTGCATTTTTAAATTTTCTTAGGATAATGTGAAGAAAACTAAATATAATAAATATAAAAATGTTTATTTCTAACTTAATTTGGTGGCCTTTTTCCTGTAGTTAGAATAAATTCCATGATTAAGTATAGTTCACTTAAAATTTGTTTAAGACAGTTTAGATGACTGATTTTTGTTGGAAAGCTTATTGATTTCTTTATATATATATAACCAAAGGTATGCCCAAAATTTAGAGTGGCTCCTAAGAGCCAATTATTAAATTTTCAGTGTGATTATTTATATCTTAAAAGTTAAAAAAAGTTTAAAAAAGTTTAAAAATTCTACAAATTGAGGCTTGATTTACTATTTTGTAGACTTAAGAAAGTGATGGAGAAATATTAATAATGCAGATTAAACATAATAATGGGTTATATACACAGGATTTTTTTCTCCAGAATGCTAGTCATTAAACATTTATCAGAATACCCCTGTATATTGTCAAATCTTTTGTGATCTTGGCTCATTTATGAATCATTCTATGTCTAATTTTTATGTTAAACATGTTAAAATATATGTTAAATCTAACATATGTATACATATTTATACAATTGTCTTGCTGTACAAGAAAAATCAGATCAAAAAGGAAAAAAATGAGTAAGAAAACAAAATGCAAGCAAACAACAACAACAAAAAGAGTGAAAATGCTATGTTGTGTATGCATCATTCTATAATGGCATTATACCAAAGTTCTTAATGAGATTATCAGTCCTATTATTTAACATGACCAATAAAAAATTATTTTAAAGTCTACTCACAGAAAAAAAAGTAACTCCAGTGGCTTTCTATTACCTCTGAAATTACTCTGGAAACTCAAATACTCTATATAGTATGACCACATAGTTTATTGACCAAAGCAGACATTGACAGAAAATAATTAAGTATTCTTATAAGGAATCATCTATCCACAGTCATCTCCCCAAAAGTCTATTCCTACTTCTCCTCCCAGTTTGACAGTGAGAAAAAGATATTTCACAACAATCCTCAGATGGTAGATGGGGAAGGTGTTTCTGCAATTGCAACTCTTTTTTATGATACTATAACAAGGGAAAGCAGGTGGAAAATGAGAGAAGAAAATTATTTTTAGTACATTAATGACAATATTTTCCAGAGTTTCTAGTTTCAGGATTTGGGGCCCTTTCTCCTTTAACTCTGGTCCCTCTCTACTCCTTCCCTAAGTCAGCTGCCACTTGCTTGCTTGCTAGTATGCAAACCCATTTCAAGTAGCAGCTACCAACTTCTGCACTTTCTTGATCAATGATTTGATGGCAGGAAGCTCCAAGGCAGCAGACAGGAAAAGGAAATCAGAATCTAGATTATATGCTTTTCTCATTTGAGTGCATGACTTCTCCCAAATGCTAACTTCATAGAGCTTAGAGCTTATTATTGGTCTCACAAATTGTGCTTTTCTCTGTAGATACTCGTGGAACCCTCAGGTTCCCACAGAGATAAAATAGAATTGCAGACATACCTGCTGCAGTTGTAGATAAAGTAATTGCTTCATTAGGCTATTATAGAATTATAAAGTCATAGCTCATTTGATCCAATTTGTTACCTAATGGTGGTTGGTACACAATTAAATTTTTATAAAATCATTATTTAAACACATTTAAGTTCTGTTTGTATTTTATAAATATACTTTAATCACAGAAAGGTCTTGGAATTATGTAAATATTTCATGCTTTTCTTTTAGATTTCTTAAGATCTCTTTAATTATCAGAATCTTCAGTCATCAATTGTTCTTGTTCCTTGAAGAGCTTGTTCCAGGAAGATTAAAGCATTCTAGTAGTTCATATGGGGACACAAAGATGGTGCAGTGGATAAAGTACTGCACCTTAAACTTAAGAGGATCTGAATAAAAGTTCAACCTGAGACATTTACTAGCTTACTAGATCTTAGAAAAATCACTTAATTTTATTTATTTATAAAATGAGCTAGAGAAGGAAATGATGAACCACTCCAATATCTTTGCCAAGAAAATCCCCAATAGGGGAGTCAGACATGACAGAAATGACAATAACAACAAAAGTTGATCACAAGGAGTTGTCACCAAAATAAACCACTATGTAAATAAAATTCTCAAGAAAAATAGCTAGAAATAAAGCAAGTATCAGACCATAGGCTATAAATTAATGATCAGGAGTGAGAATATTGATAAATATACACATTTCTTCATGGCTCTTGACCTTATGTAGGCCTTGAATTAGATCTGAAAGTGGACCTAGCACTGGTACCATGAAATGAGTTAAATTGTGATGTGTAAACTAGCAATAGCATAGAAACCAATCACTCTGGAAAGCTAGAACGTCTGATATTATCTCCATTTGCTTCCGATGATCAAATGGGGAACCTACATTTTGTATGATAGTATAACTTTCAAAATGGATCTTTTTTTGGCCTAGATTTTAGTGGGCTTTGTCTTAACTTTCAGGTAATCCTGACACTTAAAATATCAAAGGCCCCTTGTTGTGGCCTAATCATTAAATCAATGATTTTTTTTTCTTTTTTTTTTTTTTTAAATCAATGATTAATATGATGTTATTAACACAATGTTCAACACTTAGTAAGTGATTAATAAATGATCATTCATTCTAGCATTGACAGTGTGGAAAATATGATTGCTGAGCCAGTAATAGATATTGTTAGAAGATCTTGGAAAATGGGAAGGTACTTCAGCTTAGGAAAAGGGCAAATGTTGGTTCAGTTTTCCATAATGAACAGAAAATTGACTATCCAGAGTAAAACTGATCTAATTAAATTTCCCAGAAACGATGTCACTCAAACCTTTTTAATTGTCACATAAATTAAGACCAAATCTTCTAGATATAGAGCTGAAAGGGATCACAGAGGCCATCTAATCGAAACTCTTAATTTTATTGATAAGGAAGCTGAGTTCTGTCATACAGTCTTTTCAGAGAAGGGATTTGAATTAATATCCTGTTAGTCTAAAGTCAGTATGCTTTTCACACACCAACTTACTAGGGATAAATGTGAAAATTTATACTTAACTTCTAATAATCTTTACAAATTTAAGAGAACAGTTTGAAAAAGCTTTGGACATTTTGATGGATGGCAAACCCAATGCAAGTCAATAGTACTGCATGGCAGCCAAGAAGAATAGTGTCATCTTAGGTTGAAGAGAGACATAATATTTAAGAGCAGGCAGGATCTCAAGCAGTTCTCAATGCAGCATTTTAAAAAGGCCATTAATAAGTTGGAGAGTGTTCAGAGGAGGGCAATCAGGATGTGGACGGCCTTGAGTTTGTTATATGGGTATGAGCTGATGGAGAAGACTCGAGGGGAGGAAATGTTAGTCCATTTCAGCTATTTGAAGGTCCATCATGTTAAAGAGATGTTAGACTTGTTTTGTTTGACCTCAGAAAGCAGGAATGGGAGCATTGAGTTGGAGAAGCAACAAAACACATTTGTGTCAAAGAAGCCCTTCCTGGAAAATAAGAGTTCAAAAAATTTGCTCTCTTGTTGAGGCTGTAGTATGTGTTATATTAGGCATGTTGTATATTGTACTGGGGATTCTTGCTCAGAAATGAGTTGGATTCTGAGGTTCCTTATGACTGAGATTTTATGAACCTCATGATTAAGAGAATTGAAAAATTGTCAATGGACTTGATCACTTTGTTGAGTATACAAAACCACAGCTATTAATTTATATAAAACATTGTTTAGAAACTGTTGCAATGTCTAATTTTGGTCAATTGATTTGTGTAAACATATAAATAATTTATCAGTACAAATAATCTGCAGAAAGGATTGATTTATTTGGTCTACATGCATGCTGTTGGCAGGTTACCCAGGAATCCCAAGAACAGAATAACATATGGCCAGAAATTGTCTTACGTGCCACAGATTATATTTCATTGAACTGTTATCTTCCTGGGAAACTGACATCTTGGTCTTTCTCGCATACCAATGCCTCCTGCATCTATATATCTGTCCTGCTCATTTAGTAGCAGTATCCAGAGATACTACTTGGAACAAGAAGAGAAAATACTAGAGAGAGCAATGGAAGCAAAAGGAAAAAAAATAAGCAAAAGATAATTGTATTTTTCCTAATGTATAGTTTGAAGGAGAATTATTACTTTCTTCAGAACATAACTCAGCCTCTAAACCAAAGGGTTTTGGAGATAAAGAAACCAAGTTCTTTTCTGGAAAATCTCATTTATTTTTGGTATCATAAAAAGACCATAGGCATTGCTACTTGGATCATTTCCAGTTTGAAAATCTAGGAGGATGAGATGCCCATTTTTTTCTTTGCTGTTGTGTGATGAGTTAATAAAGAGGAAATATCACTGTAGATTTTGTTTCTTCCTGTGTGTGATGAAACCCATATTTTAACAGAGTTATAGAAGTCTCTACAGAATACAAGTTCAAAGACAAATTAAAAACATATAAAACTGAACGAGAATTTAGTTACCTGAGCCACGATCCAATTTATTCCTCTGATCAGGACGTGAAAATACGGTATGTAGAAAATCAGAATGCTTTTGCTTTCAAATTCAATTTGGATCTTTCTAGTAAATAACTTTCATCCTAGAAAATAAATGTATTTAATTTAAATTGATCTTTATAAAAATGTTTAAGAGTAAATTGGGTTTTGTAAAAGATTTGACTTTTTGCTACTGTAATGAAGCAGGTCTTTTCTGGTCAATTATTTAATATCTTATAAGATGATACTTATGGTAACAAATGAGAGATAAGTCAGT
Organism: Sarcophilus harrisii; assembly: GCF_902635505.1. Lineage (NCBI taxonomy): Eukaryota > Metazoa > Chordata > Mammalia > Dasyuromorphia > Dasyuridae > Sarcophilus > Sarcophilus harrisii. The sequence continues at coordinate 152,206,829 of NC_045426.1, read as the reverse complement.
ATGATATAATGGCTAGAGTAAAATACTTTGCTTCAAAACCTACCTCAGATATTAGTTTTATGACCATAAGCTAGTAGTCTAACCTTTTTGTAATTCAAAAAACTATCTAAAAATGAAAGCATAGGTTTGTTAATATTATTCTCCTACTCAGGAAGATGCTGTCTCCATATTATAGTATGGCAGCAAGGTTATGCAGTGAATATATTTCAGGGTCTGGAGTTAGGAAGACCTGAGTTCAAATATGATCTCAGACAGTTATTAATTATGTGATTCTGGAAAAGTGACAATTTTTGAATGCCTCAGTTTCTTTAACTGAAAATGGGGATAACAATAGCACTTATCTCCCAGGGTTCTTATGAAAATCAAATGATATAATTATAAAAAGTTTAGCATCATGCCTGGAACATAGTAAATGTTTGCTTATTTTTTATTTTAATACAATATCTTATTTGACATTTAAACTCTTTATAATTTCACTTTAACCTATATTTCCAGAGTGATTTCAAATTGTTTTGCTCATATATTCTCTGTTTCAGCCTGATATATTTCCCCTTTCCTGGACATAATATTCCATCTTCTGCTTTCATGCCTTTGTATTGCCTGAAATGCTTTCCTTTTTTACTTCTCACTTTTAGAACCTCTAGCTCCCTTAAAATATCAAGCTTAAAGGATATTTCCTACACAAGCCTACATATGTTCTGTAAATTTAAGCCTATTTTCCCCTGAATTCTACAGATTTGGCAATGGGATAATGTGTCCTATACTTTTTAGGGGAGTTTTATATCACTTATGTCACTGTACGAAGTGTTTTGTTATTATTTAGTCATTTCAGTTGTATCCAACTCTTTGTGACAAGAGTTGGGGTTTTCTTGGAAGAAATACTGGAATGGCTTGCCATTTTCTCCTCCAGCTCATTTTACAGATGAGGAAACTGAGGCAAAAAGGGTTAAGTGACTTGCTCAAGGTCACACAGCTAATTAGTATCTAAGATTGTGCATCCATGGCAGATGAGGGTAAGGGCATGAGAGAGAAATTCTCTCTTTGTACCATAAAATCAAGAAATTATTCGCTCTCAAAAGCTGAATTTTTCTATATGTGATTCTTTTCTCTGCTTCCAGAAAGCATATTCTTCATCTCAGGTGCTACTGGGCTAGGTCAAACAAGTTATCTGGAATCTCTCCTCATCATAGTTTTTGGAAAATCCCAACATGGGATTCTTATTATTCTCTCTTCTGACTTTTTGGCGTCTATAAGGCCATATATACATGTATTCTACTTCACCAAATATAGGAAAGATAAAAAGCAAAGAAGTAAAGGACAGTGGTTTTTATTTCAGAACTATATATCAGCCTCAATGAAGAGGACCTGAGGCCTCTTCCCTTAATCATATTCCGTCTCTGTCCCTATATTTGTCTCTGTATGTTTCTGTTTCTGTTTCTCCCCACCCTTCTCTACCCCCTAATCTCCGAACAGTAGTCAGACAGGAAAAATCCAGACCAAGAGCAAGTCCTTGGCTGACCATTGCCTTTTTAATGTATCCCTGTTCCAGGTATGCAGCCAATAACCAATCATATAATTTGCAGAATTTGCCCCAGAATGTTCACTACAATTTGTGGAGCAAGGCCCTTCTATTATGTCATCATATTTTTCTAGAAACAGGCTCCCTAGCCTCTTCCATGTTAGCGATTGCATAGGTTTTCTTTTCTGCTCCACTCTCCTTATATTTCCCAGACTTAGTAATTGTGAATATTTTTAAAATTAATAAGCAACCTACTAAGATGTAAATCTTGACCTGTTCCATTTTTTGCCTTCTTAGAATTATGTGAAAAGTCTCTCGATTGAGAACAGAAAGTGTTAGGATTTAATCCTCAACAGGAAAGGGGCACTGAGGTCTGTCACCATAAAATTTAGACTAAGTGAGGTCTTAAAGTTTTTGAAAAATAATCATAGGATTAGAACTCAAAGAGACCTCAGAGACCAATTAGCTCAACACCACATTTTAACAGTGACGTCATTGCAGAACAGAAGCTAATGATCAATAAACATTTAAATGCCTACTATGTGCCAGGAACTATGCTAAACTCGGGACACAAAAGGAATGAAAAGATATTCATTGTCCTTCAAGCAGCTTACAGTCTAATGGGGGAGATGGCATGCAAACAAATTTATATGAAGCAGTTATGTATAAGGTAAAAAAAATAACAGAGGGAACATAGTAGAATTAAGAGGAGCTTTTCCATAAAAGCTGGAACTTATAAGAAGCTAAGAAAATCAATTCGTGGAGATAAGGAAGAAGACCATCCCAGGTATGAAAAATGCCTGTGGTGGAGAGATGGGATATCTTGTTCATGGAGCAGTCAGGAAGGTGTAGTGTAAAGAACCTGGAATATAGGTGGGGGTGAGGTTATGAAGAGCTTTGACTGTCAAACAGATAATTTTGAATTTGATCCTAGAAGTGATAGAGTCTAATGGAGTACCTCTCTTGGGGGTGTGTGACATGGTTGGACCTATGCTTTAGGAAAGTCACTTTGGTGGATGAATGGGGGATGGATTGCAGAGGGCAGAGGTTTGAGGCAAGCAGACTCAACACAGTAATCTAGGAATGAGAATCTAGGCTTGCACTAGAGTAGTGATAATGTCAAAAGAGAGAAAGGGGCATATTAGAAAGATTTTGGAGGGTGAAACTGGCAGGCTTTGGCAACAACTTGGATATAAAGGATGAGAGATAGTGAGGAACTGAAGATAATAGCAGTAGTAGTAGTTAAAATTTATATAATGCTTAACATGTACTAGGAACTATAGTAAGTACTTTGAAATTATTGTTTGTATTGATCTTCACAACAACCCTTTGAGATAGATGCTATTATCATCCCCATTTTACAGATGAGGAACCTGAGGCAGAGTTAAGTGACTTGTCTAGGGTCACATAGCTAGGAAATATCTGAAGTTGGATTTGAATTCAGGTCTGACTCAAAGTCCAGCACTGTGTCACCTAGTTGCTTGAAGTATTGGGAGGATGATGTTGCCCACTACAGTGTTAGGGAAAGGAGGAAGGGAGAGTTTAGGGGGAAAGATAATGAATTCTGTTTTGGACATGTTGAGTTTGAAGTACCTACTGGATGCTTTTGAGATGTCTAAAATTCACTTGGAGATGTAAGATTGAAAATCAGCAGAAAGGTTGGGAGGTTCAGAAGAGAACTCCACCTTTCTGAATACTTTATATTTTATCTGCTGTGCTATACACTTTTACTTATTTGAGCTCAGATTGGATCAGAGGTATTTATATCGCTACTGATTTTTTTTTCACCTGGGACAAAAGCAGTTGGATAGATGTCCACAATAGTGCTGAAGATAGTTAGACTTCAGATACAGTAATACTAGGGAAGGGTAGTCTGGCCCTTGCATTTAGAGGTTCTAGGTAAAATGGACTAGTTGAGGATATCATGACAACATACACCTGGCACAGACCATCAGAGGATCTTATGATAAGGTTAGAGATAAATAATGATTAGCCTAGGGAGAAAATTCTTTGGACTCTTTCTCCTTCTACAACAACAGCTTCATGCAAAGTCCTGTTTTTTTCATGCTAGTTATAACACTATGGTCTAGAATTCAAATATAAGAGGAAAATTCTTCTTTCTTTTCAATAATCTTTTTAATACAAGTTCATTCAATTATTTATAGTGATAATTTTTACAGACATAGATTTTTTTTTGGTTAGCGAGGTTAGCAATACTCCCAGGACTTCAACGATTCTGTTCATTAAGGGCAAAACCTATGAAAAGAGATTTTGTCAGGACAAAAGAAAATGATAGCTGTTCCTAATGTAAAAGACTAAGGATGAAGAGTTTTAGTTTTTTCCACCACAGATTATGGTGTGTCATATTCTGAAGACCAGGTAAGTATGACTTTGCCTAGTTCTTGTAGAATTTCAAACTTAATGATAAAGGACCATATTTTAAAACTATCATAAATCTGAGTCTGGCTTTCACAAGGCAAGAATTCTATTTTTAGTGTGTCTGGATTGCAGCTTTCCCCTCTGGAAACTGATGATGACTGCAAAGTGAGAATGAAAAATGAAAGTTTAGGAGAGGGGATGGGTAAGAAGAATGGAAATAACATTTAGCCACTGGAGCTCTGGGCCACTAATTCAATTCCGGTCAGTGTTAATTACAAATATTTACTTTTTTTTCTTGCTGCCTAGCACAGTACCTGGCACATTGTAGACTCTCAGTGAGTGTGTATTGACTGACCCTATGGTCAGTACGTCAGTCAATTTTATTATTAATAAAAGTATTTATCCTTATCTATATTTATTTATATGCATTTATCTCAAGGAGACAAATCTTTTCTGGACTGTAATTCCCTACTGGGCAAGAACCTTGTCTATACAATTCCATTAGGAAAAAAAAAAGCAATTCTCACAGATGGCAGCTTAACAATACTTTTGATAATGATGAGTTATGAGGTAAATTTTCTGATATGAAACTGGCTAAATATAAGGTGGTAATTGTGAAGTTTTTCTGCAAAATATGAATGTAATCTTAGGTTTGTCCAGATGTGTTCCAAGATGTTAGTCACAGTCTGTAATGTATTTGTTTTTTATATATCACATTAGCAAATTCTACAGTACATATTCCTGAAATTCATAAAGAAAAGCACATGAGAAGTTTCCTCTTCAATTCTCTTTGCTGTTCTGAATGAGATGTATTTGTCAAGGTCCTTTTCTAGCTTGTTGTCCATCTCTCCTTGACCATTTCAGTTCATAATGATCTGAACTCCTTGTCTTCTGTTCTATTCATTTGGCACATAGCATAGGTTGCTTTATATTGTTAGTCAGGTCATGCATATATTTTATCTTTTGATTTAGACTGGATATTAATAAGAACAGAGATTGACTTGTATGACTTTTATATTCCACCACAGTGCCTAGTATAGTCCACTGTCTATCACGGATTTAGAGTTGGATGTGATCTTGGGAATCATCTAGTCCCATTAGGGCCCACTAGGACATTGTATAGAACACTGGGCTTGGAGTCCAGAAGACTCCTCTTCCTGAGTTCAAATCTGGCTCTAGATACTACTAATTGTGTGATCTTAGGAAAGGGACTTATCCCTGTTTGCTTCAAATCCTCATCTGTAAAAAATGAGAAGGAAATGGCAAACCACCCCAGTATCTTTGCCAAAAATAAAATCCAAAGAGAGGAGATCCATGAAGAGTCAGGCACAACTGAAAAACAACTCAACAACAGCAAAATCCCACTTTTTAACTATATAGTGGAGATAATCAACCAATAGCATTTATTAGGCATCTACTATATACTAGGCCCAGTGTTAGGTGCTGTGGATACAAATACAATATTGTGAGAGAGGTCAGAGACTATTTTCAAGGGGGAAAATATATTCATAGGTAAAGAAATAAGTTAATAATAGAAAGAAAAAGAAAGAAAGAAAGAGAAAGAAAGAAAGAAAGAAAAGAAAAGAAAAGAAAGAAAAAAAGAAAAAGAAAAGAAAGAAAGAAAGAAAGAAAGAAGGAAAGAAAGGAAAGAAAGAAGGAAAGAAAGCAAAGAAAGGAAAGGAAAGGAAAGAAAGAAAGAAAGAAAAAGAAAGAAAGAAAGATACAGAAATAAATACAAAATGATTATAGGGAAGGAGGTTGGTACCAGCTACTAGGGAAATCAGAATTGAAGGAAGTGGCATATGAACTGGGTTGTGATGGGACTTCAGTATTCTAAGAGGCAGAGGTCAGGAAAGTGTATATTCCAGGCAGGCGGCCAACCTTAGCAAAGGCATGGAGATAGAATATTGTGTATGAGAAAGAGCAAATAGGCCAATTTGATTGGCTCATTGAATAGTATGTGTAGGGAAGCAGTGCATAATCTTCATGAAGAGGAAGATTGTAAAAGGACTTAATTGCCAAATGGAGGACTTTGTAATTGTTCCTAAACACAACAGAGAACCTCTGAAACTTCACAAAGCATGGGAATGACTTGGTCAGAGTTGTTCTTTAGGAATATCAATTTGGCAACTGAGTAGAGGGGACCTGAAAAGGGAGAGGTTGAATACAAGGAGAACAATAAATTGTTGTTGTTGAGTCATTTCAATTGTGCTTGACTCTTCATAATCCAATGTGGGGATTTTTCTTCAGCTCATTTTTTACAAGTGAAAAACTGAGGCAAGCAGGATTAAGGACTTATTCAGGGCCACGTAACTAGTAAATGTCTGAGGCTAGATTTGAATTCTGGTCCTCCTGATTCCAGACCTATTATTCTAACTACTATATCACCTAGATGTTATAGACCAATAAGTAAATAAAGAGGCAATTGTTGACCTTTGGGAAGGCATTTCCAGTTGAGTGGTGGTGATGAAAGTCAGCTCCTAAGGACTTATGAAGTGAACTCTCCTTCAAATACTTGGCTTTTCAGTCATAATGACTGCTTTCTATTTCTTATATGAGACATTTTAACTCCTCTCTCAGTGCATGAACATAGACTGTCCCCCAAGCTGAGAGTACTTTCCCTCTTCTCCCCTCACAGAATCCTTAATTTTTTAAAAATATAATTCAAAGGAAGCCTAATCGGATTCCCCCAGTCAATTTTGCTCTCCCTTTAAATTTAAAATTTCATTGAGATTTTTTTTTTGTGTCTGTGGCAATTGAGGTTAATTGAGTTGTCCAGGGTCACACAGCTAGTAAGCATTAAGTTCCCAGGCTGAATTTGAATCAGGTCCTTCTGACTCAGGGCTGGTGCTCTATCCATTGTACCATCTAGCTGCCTCCTTCACTAAGACTTTTGAGACACCTCACATGTTCATTTTAATTTAATTTTCTTTTTTTTAATTTATTTTTTATTTTTTTTATTTAATAGCCTTTTATTTACAGGATATATGCATGGGTAACTTTACAGCATTAACAACTGCCAAACCTCTTGTTCCAATTTTTCACCTTACCTCCACCCTCCCCTAGATGGCAGGATGACCAGTAGATGTTAAATATATTAAAATATAAATTAGATACACAATAAGTATACATGACCAAACCGTTATTTTGCTGTACAAAAAGAATCAGACTCTGAAATATTGTAAAATTGGCTTGTAAGGAAATCAAAATGCAGGTGTGCATAAATATAGGGATTGGGAATTCAATGTAATGGTTTTTAGTCATCTCCCAGAGTTCTTTTTCTGGGCATAGCTGGTTCAGTTGATTACTGCTCCATTGGAAATGATTTGGTTGATCTCGTTGGTGAGGATGGCCTGGTCCATCAGAACTGGTCATCATATAGTATTGTTGTTGAAGTATATAATCCTGGTCCTGCTCATTTCACTCAGCATCAGTTCTGTAAGTCTCCAGGCCTTTCGAAATTATCCTGTTTATTTCTTACAGAACAGTAATATTCCATAATATTCATATACTACAATTTATTTAGCCATTCTCCAACGATGGACATCCATTCAGTTTCGTTTTTAACTACAAAAGGGCTACAAACAATCGTGGCACATACAGGTCCCTTTCCTTCTTTATAATCTTTTGGGATATAATCCCAGTAGTAACACTGCTGGATCAAAGGGTTGCAAGTTTGATAACTTTTGAGCATAGTTCCAAACTACTTCCAAAATGGTTGGATTCGTTCACAACTCCACCAACAATGCATCAGTGTCCCAGTTTTCCGCATCCCTCCAACAATCATCATATTTTTCCTGTCATCTTAGCCAATCTGAAGGTGTGTAGTGGTATCTTAGAGTTGTCTTAATTTGCATTTCTCTGATTAATAATGACTTGGAGCATCTTTTCATATGACTAGAAATAGTTTCAATTTCTTCATCTGAGAATTGTCTTCATATCCTTTGACCATTTTTCAATTGAGAATGGCTTGATTTTTATAAATTAGAGTTAATTTCTATATATTTTGGAAATGAGGCCTTTATCAGAACCTTTGACTGTAAAAATATTTTCCCAGTTTATCCCTTTCTAATCTTGTCTGCATTAGTTTTGTTTTACAAAAACTTTCAGTTTGGTATAATCGAAATTTTCTATTTTGTGAGCAGTAATGATCTCTAGTTCTGCTTTGGTCATAAAGACCTTCCCTTCCACAGGTCTGAGAGGTAAACTATCCTGTGTTCCTAATTTATTAATATTCATTCTTTATGCCTAGGTCATGAACCCATTTTTGACCTTATCTTGGAGTACAGCTTAAGTATGGATCAATGCCTAGTTTCTGCCATATTAGTTTCCAATTTTCCCAGCAATTTTATCAAACAGTAAGTTCTTATCCCAAAGCTGGGATCTTTGGGTTGTCAAAGACTAGTTGCTATATTTGTTGACTGTTTTATCCCTTGAACCTAATCTATTCCAGTGATCAATAATCTATTCTTAGCCAATACCAAATAGTTTTGGTAACTGCTGCTCTATAATATAATTTTAGATCTGGTACAGCTAAGCCACCTTCATTTGATTTTTTTTTTTTTCATTAATTCCCTTGAAATTTTTAACCTTTTGTTTTTCCATATGAACTTTGTTGTTATTTTTTTCTAGGTCATTAAAATAGTTTTTTGGGACTCTGATTGGTATAGCGCTAAATAAATAGATTAGTTTAGGTAATATTGTCATCTTTATTATATTTGCTTGCCCTATCCAAGAGCATTTAATATTTTTCCAATTGGTTAGATCAGACTTAATTTGTGTGAAAAGTGGTCTGTAATTTTGCTCATAAAGTTTCTGATTTTCCTTGCAGATAGATTCCTAAATATTTTATATTATCAGTAGTTACTTTAAATGGAATTTCTTTGTAACTCTGACTGTTGGATTTTGTTAGTGATATATAAGAATGTTGATGACTTATGTGGGTTTATTTATAACCAGAACTTTGCTAAAGTTTGGGATTATTTTAATAACTTTTAGCAGAATTCTGGGGTTCTCTAAGATACCATCATGTCATCGGCAAAGAGTGATAATTTGGTTCTCATTCCCTATTTTTATTCCTTTAACTTTTCTCAGCTCTTATTGCTAAAGCTAGCTTTCTAATACAATATTAAATATAATGGTGATAGTGGGCAACCTTGTTTCACTCAGATCTTATTGGGAATGGTTGCAGTTTGTCTCCATTACATATGATGCTTACTGATGGTTTTAAATAGATGTGCTGATTATTTTAAGGAAAAGTCCATTTATTCCTATACTTCAAGTGTTTTTAATAGGAATGATGTTGGATTTTATCAAATGCTTTTCCTGCATCTATTGAGATGATCATATGGTTTTTGTTAATTTGGTTATTAACATGGCCAATTATATTGATAATTTTCCTAATATTGAACCGGCCCTGCATTCCTGGTATAAATCCTACTTGATCATAGTGTATTATCTTGGAGATGATTTTCTGTAGTCTTTTTGCTAATATCTTATTTAAGATTTTAGCATCTTTAAGACTACTAATTTCATTTTCCTCCCTCCTTTTTCTAATCAGAATTACCAAAGGCTTATCTATTTTATTGGCTTTTTCATAGAACCAACTCTTAGTTTTATTAATTAGTTCAATAGTTTTTTTACTTTCAATATTTTTAATTTCTCCTTTTAATTTTAGAATTTCCAATTTAGTATTTGATTGGGGTTTTAATTTGGTCTTTTTAGTTCTTTTTAGTTGCAAGCCCAATTCATTAATTTTCTTTCTGTTTTATTCAAGTAAGCTCTAAGGATATAAAATTCTCTTATTAACTTGGTTTGCATCCCACAAATTTTGGTATGACGTCTCATCATTGTCATTATCTTGAGGAAATTATTAATTGTATCTATAATTTCTGCTTCACCTAATCATTCTTTAAGATGAGATTGTTTAGTTTCCAATTACTTTTGGTCTATTTCCCCCTAACTTTTTGTTGAATGTAGTTTTTATTGCATCATGATCTGAAAAGAAAGCATTTACTATTTCTGCTTTCTTGCATTTAATTTTGAGGTCTTTATGTCCTAATATATGGTCAATTTTTGAATAGGTTCCATGAGATCCTACTTTCTTGCGAGTTCTTTGTCTTTTCCAATTCGCAAATCCTACTTTCTTGCCAGTTCTTTATTTTTTCCAATTCACCAATTTTGTTTCTGCACTTCTGGGAATTTTAACTTTTCCAATTCGTATTTTCAGGAAGTTGTTGTCTCCTTTGTAAGGCTTCTCTTTCCTTTCCATTTATCTTCTAACTCTCTTTGAGACTTTTTAATGGTCTCTTCTATGAGAGCATCATGTAAAGGAGGACAGTCTGATGCATTTTTGCTGTTTGAGGTCTCTTCAGGTTTGCTGACCTGCTCTTTTTCTGCATAGAAGCTGATTAAAGCCTTTAGGGTATGTCTCCTAGGCAAGGGAGTTACCAGCTTCCTCTGCAGAGCAGGGAGAGATGTAAACCGATTTCCGGCTCCGAGGTATGGGAGTGCTCTGAGGAGAGTCTTCCCTTCCCCAACAGGAAGTGGATTCAGCACTGGCCGAGCTATCGTGGCCCAGTTGGGCTGAGGGGTTGCGAGCCCTCGCTAGAGACTAAGGGTGAAAGTGCACTGCCCCCAGTCCGGAGCCTCTTGTGGGACTGTGAGTATTAGCAGCTGACCGCAGACCGCCGCAAACTCTGCTCAGCGTCTCTGCCTGATGCAAATCGGCCCTGGAAAAGCTCTATGGCCCCAAGCCGAGCTCCCCACTGCGCAGATTGGAGGCTAACCCGGGCTGCGTCCTCCTGCCGTGCACCTACCATAATGCCTGATAAATAGAAAATACATTTTTTAATTAATTTTTAATTTAATTTTTTTAAAGCTTTTTATTTTCAAAATATGTACATGGATAGTTTTTCAACATTAATCCTTGCAAAACCTTGTATTCCAATTCTCCTCTTTCCCCCACTCACTTCCCTAGATTGGCTAGTAATCCAATATATGTTAAACATGGTAGAAATATATGTTAAATTCAATATGTGCATATATATTTATATACTTATCTTGCTGCACAAGAAAAATCAAATTAAACAAGAAAAAATGAGAAAGAAAATAAAATGCAAGCAAACAACAACAAAAAAAGTGAAAATTCTATGCTGAGAACCACACTCAGTTCCCACTGTTCTCTCTTTGGGTGTAGATGGTTCTTTTCATCACAAGATCATTGGAACTGGTTTAATGGTTAATGGTTTAAATGGTTTCATTGTTGAGAAGTGACACATCCATCAGAATTGATCATCTTATAATCTTGCTGTTGCCATGTACAATGATCTCCTGGTTCTGTTCATTTCATTTAGCATTTTCTATAAGAAACGATCCAGGCCTCTCTGAAATCATCCTGCTGATCGTTTCTTATAGAAAATAATATTCCATGATATTCATATAACTTATTCAGTCATTCTCCAATTGATAGACATACCCTCTGTTTCCAGTTCTTTGCTGCTACAAAGAGGGCTGCCACAAACATTTTTGCACATGTGGGTCCCTTTCCCTCTTTTAAGATCTCTTTGAGTTATCAGCCCAGTAGAAACACTGATAGAGCAAAGGGTATATGCACAGTTTGATAATTCTTTGGGCATAGTTCCAAATTACTCTCCAGAGTGGTTGGATCAGTTCACAATTCCACCAACAATGTATTAGTATCTCAGTTTTCCCATATTCCCTCCAACATTTGTCATTATCTTTTCTTGTCATCTTAGCCAATCTGAGAAGTGTAGTGGTGTCTCAGAATTGTCTTAATTTGCATTTCTCTGATCAATAGTGATTTAGAGCACCTTTTCATGTGACTAGAAATGGTTTCAATTTCTTCATCTGAAAATTGACTGTTCATATCTTTAACTTATGAATTGGAGAATGTCTTGAATAGAAGGTACTTTTTAAATGATTGGAGTAAGTTGAATTCAATAAATTGCTCCAGATCATACAGAAAGGGAGGAAGACAGGTATGGAATTAAACTAGAAAGTTAGGTGATTGCAGTGGATTGGCCATAAGAGTTGACATCACAAAGACCTAAGGTAAAATCTGACCTCAAACACTTACTAGCTGGGTGATCCTAGTCACTTTTATCATCTGTAAAATGGGCATAATAATGCATTTATTTTCTAGAGACTGAATGAGATAATATTTTCAAAGCACAGCACAGTATTTGGCATATAATAGGCATTACATAAATACTATTATTAGTATATTAAACTCAGGTCTTCTGACTGCAAGTCTAGCACTCTTTCCACAGAACCATTAATTATCAGTCCTGCTAGCAATAGAATATGAGTTTGTCATGGGAAATTTGTACTTCCCTTTGTATTATCTCCAAAACTCATTCCCTGCTAAGTCTATTAGGCTTTCCTATGACTGTTTCACCATTGCCATAGTGATGAAATATATAATGATGTTGAAAGGGATGGAGTGAAAAATAACCAATACTCAATGACTACAGTATCTTTGTCAACCAGTCATTCATATCTATAGTCTAATCCATCCTCCTATTTCTGATCATAAAGAGAAAGAGAAGCTGTTTGGCCATTTTACTTTCCTTATGAATTAGCAAAGGCAACAGAGCAATTCTTATCCAATCAAATTCTGTAGGTCTTTTAACTTTTTTTTTCCCTGCTTGTTTTCTAAAATCTTCCTCTAGGGAACTGCTCCCAGAGTGTTTTTATTCCCATATTTATTTGAATTTTAAGATGGGTAAAAGATTAGAAATTCTGGGAGAACAAATGTAGTTTTTTTTTTTTCTAGACCAGAAGGGTAGATTAAATAAACCCTCAAGATTTCTTTAAAGCTCTGTAATATTTTGAAGAAAATATGCTGACAATTCAAAGGTTAAAGAGACAACATGATATTTTGGGTTATAATGAGGTTGTATATTAGGTTATTTTACATTAATATTTATATTGTAATATTATATATTAAGTTATCCTGACAATCAGAATAATTTTTTATTAAAAGAATTCTAAGAGAAGGCAAGAACAAATAATTTTAAATATGTTGATTGAAATGTGGTGGGAGAAATTAAGGAATAATTTAGAGTCTAACTGGATATTTCTAAATAGAAACAGCTACATTTTGGGCTTGTTCATCTCTTTGAATGTGGGCTTGACAAACCCTTTGACAGTTTCAACAGGTGGCGCTTACCGTCAAAGAAACAGTGGTGTGTGGAAGGGAGTAAGCAAAAGAGGAGGCATGATTGAATACTTCAGTATGCAATTACATTTTCTGCATAATTAGTCATAAATTGAGCATCCAAACATAGATGCATGCGTAATTAATTATGACTTATTTAAAAGCACTCTGCTGGTGACACTTTGTTCTTCATTTCCTGCAAATCAAATTACTGAAGTTTTCATTTCATTTCAAAAATAATTTCCCTCATGTTATTATTATTTTTAAATTTTAAATTGAGACACAGGAAGATGAAAATGCTCCTACCAGGAGCAGTAAATACTGAAGTGGGTACTGGTAGGGAGGGATGGTGTTTAGAGAAAATCAGGGAGGGTTCAAATCATTGGGATTATTTGGAATAGAATCCTCACTGCCTCAATCTTTCCCCTATTTTAGCCTTTCTATCTTTAAGTTTTTTTTTTCTTCAACCCCCTTCTTCTTCTAGTTTAGCTGCCACCTCCCACCATGATGCCTGCCATGATCCCTTCAATTGAGAAAAAAATATTTATTTTCTACCTTATATTTCTCATAGCACCTGGCTGGATCTCTCACCACAGTTTGCCTTGTGTTATTGTTATTATGTACATATCACAGAATTGTTCAAGGTAGTATGGCTAAGTTCCAGATAACACACTTCTCTTAGGTATTGATTTTTTGTTTTTGTTTTTGTTTTTGGTTGCCACATTACATTATTAAGTTGGGGTATGCTAATAGATGTTTAACAGCTGATTCTTATATCTATCTATCACTTATCTATGGAGGAAGGGAGAGAGAGGGGAGGAAGAGAGGGAAAGAGAAAAAGGAAGAGGAGGAAGAGAGGGAGAGGGAGAAGGAGGGAGAGGAGGAAGAGATGCAAAGAGAGAGAGAGGGAGAGGAGGAAGAGAGAGAGAAGGGAGAGGGAGAAGGAAAGGGAGAAGAGGGGAAGAGAGAGAAAGAGAAAGGGAATGGAAAAGGGGGGGGAGAGAGAGAAATTTAATAAAATTCAATGCAACTTTATTTTCATAATCCAACTACTATTATTTATACACTTCAAACTAGCACAAGACTGCTTGCCAGGAATTTAGAAGTATTAATCTGATTTCATAGTATAATTCAAGATTTTTTCCTTTAAGTAGTATTATCACCTCTGGAAAGGGCTATTCAGAGAGGGGAAAATAGATTATGGGGATCTGAAGTCGGGAAGACCTGAGTTGAAATCTGGTCTCAGACATTAGCTGTATGATCCTGGGAAAGTGAGTTAAATTGTGTTTGCCTTGGAAGCATCCAAGTGACTCAGTGAATAGAATAAATTTGCCTTCATCTGATCATCTTTTATTATTGTCTTCTTCCCTATATGAGGCAGTTCTATGCCTTTTTTGAAACTTCTCTTTTCTCCAATGCAGATAAAAAACCCACTTTTGTATTCTCAGCCAATTTTAGTCTTGAGCATAGTGTGCCTGATAATATTCTTACAGATCATGATTTTGTGTTCATCTTTTATTCTCTGATCTTATTTTAATCTTCTATGTATATCTTTTAAAGATAACTCCCCTCAGAGTTGGAACTAGAGATTCTTGCCCACAGAGCAGATGTAGTTGATAGAGTGCCAAAGGTGGAAGAGTAATATAGAAGGCAGTTTGCTCTGGCTTTTTTTTTCTTCTCTATCACAAATTCTAGAGTGGAGTAGCAACTTCTTAAGATTCTCATTATGTTTACTTCAACAACTAGTCTTCCTTGCTGGTGGGAAGCAAGGACCAGAATATCAATTCCCTTTTGCTGCTGCTTCCATTTTTTGAAGGGTGAAATTATTATTAAGTCAAGACAAGAAATTATTAGCTACTCTACTTATTCTGTGGGAAATGGAAAGGGAAGGAGATCTTTAGTAAATATGTGAATAAACAAAGTCTCACATTGGTCTTATTTAATCAAATACTCACCAAGTATTTTTAAGTACCTCCTATGTGCCAAGAAATGAAATAGGCACTGAGGATACAAACATAAAAGTGAGACAGTCTTTGCCCTCAAGGGACTTGCATTTCTACAGAAGGAATTTGCAACATGTCCACAGTTTGAAAGACATGATATTTAACTTTTTAAGAGAGCTAGATGTCCCAAGAGGCAGAGATGATAAGGGAGAACATTCCAAGTGTTCTGGAGGTCAACTTTGACTCTTTGTATTATAATCTGTAGTCTATTTTGTTAATCCCCCATATTTTTGTTGTGTTTTGGTGTGGATACTGACTTCTATAGCTGGTACTTTCCTTGGATTTTTGTCTCCTGTGAATTATACAGCAACTCTATTGCTTTTCTTTTTATACACTGTAACAGTCTGGAAGTTTTCTTCTTTCCTTCCTTTTTCCATTTAGAGACTTTTTGATTAAATTCACAAAACTAGGTGAATACATTTTTACCAGTCTTTGTTGGGTGCACTCTATCTCTAGCCAAGAGTTTATCCTCCCCATATTTTTATCCCTGCTGTAAAAATCCAAATCCTTTTCTCACACACCACCTTCTTAACTTGTCCAATTCTCAAATCTTTCTTTCTCTTCCAAAGTCCTTGACTCTTCTTCTATTTACTGCAATGATAGATGTTATGATCCTTAGCAATGATCTTTTACTTCCAAAAGGATTACTTGTGCCCATATGAATTACTACAAACCTTTGACTATGTGACAAAACTTGGAAGGTTCTCTAAAATCTAAATCTAGGATACATGACCAGGAAGTCAGTGAACCTCTCTATTATGAATGTCAAATTGTCAGATATTTGCCATAATATCCTACAGTAGGGTTTCATGAGCCACCATTGCTTTTCTTTTCTTCAATAAATACTTATTAAATTCTGGAGATATAGTCCTTACCCTCAAGAAATTTACTAGTGAAGAAGGCAACTCACTAGAGGAAGCTGGAAAGGGGTAGGGGACAGAATGGGAAATAGGAAACAGGGAACACTAGGGAGACAATGCACAATTCTGGACCATCTTGTTCCATGGGGTTGAGGCCAGACAAATTTACAGATTCAAACGGGAGTGTTCTAAATTGTGCCAAGCTTTATGCTTTTAAAAGGTTGACCTTAAAATAGTAGTTCTTAACCTTATTTTTGCAGCATGTACTCCTTTGACAGTCTGCTAAAGTCTATGACCCCATTCTCAATGGAGAAAACCAATTATATTGAAATAAAACTACATTTTCCCCAAGTACATCGACCTGCTGCTCAAGAGTAAATTATTTTCTGATGATTTTGAAAGCAAAATTAGACTGGGTGGGGGGCAGTTTGCTGAAAGTTAGCTTGATGAACTCCTACTCATAAAACTACTCAGTGCCTACATGTAAGATTGTACTTAGGATTTGAGCATTATTTAGGGGTAAGAGGCAATGTGGTATAGCAGGAAACGCATAGGTTTTAGACTCAGTAGAGTAGTGGTAATCATTCTACCACTACCTGTGTGATCTTGGGCAAGTCATTTAATTTCTCCTGGGTTCAATTTCCTTAGCTATAAACTAAGAGGCTTGGATTATATGGCTTCTAATTAGAATTGAATTAGAGCTAGAAGGGATATTGGAGGTCATCTTATCTAAGATACAACTTTTATTTTACCTTATCTTTTTTTAAAAATTTAAACATGTGCAATCCTTTTAAACATATTTTTATATTTGTCATATATGACAAGAAAGATCAGACCAAAAAGAGGGGAAAAAAGAAAAACATGAGAGAGATAAAACAAGCAAAAAAGGTAACAATACTATGTTTAAATCCACATTCAATTTCCATAGTCTTCTCTCTGGATGTGGATGGCATTTCCCATCCTAAGGAATTGTCTAAGAGTAGGACCATTGAACTATTAGAAGTTTCTGAGAGGAAGATTTTGATTCCATATAAGGAAAAACTTCCACAAAATTAGAGTGTGTTTCAAAGTGGGATCAATCACTTCTCAGGGTAGTGAGCCCCCCATCAATGCAAGTCTTTAAGTAGAAACTGGAGGTCTTAATCTAAGATATTGTTGAGAAGATTCCAACTCAAGTGTAAATTGGGCATAATGACTTCCAAGATTCTACTTCTACTCAGATGTTCTATGATTCTATGTATTAGTTTTCTTTCTTTTTAAAAAAAATTATTATAGCTTTTTATTTATAAGATACATGCATGGGTAATTTTTCAGCATTGACCCTTGCAAAACTTTATGTTCCAACTTTTCGCCTCCTTCTCCCCCCTGGCAGGTAGACCCATATGTATCAGTTTTCAAAAGCTTTAAAAACAAGAATTCTATTCTTAGATCCTATAACCTTCCCTCCCCATCCCCATTGTTTTGAAGAAAGCAGGATTTTCTCTTTTAATTTTGGGGACCTATACTCAAAATTAAAAAAACTGCTTTTAATTTTAATTAATTTCAAACTAAACAGATTTCCTTTGGATAAGTATCTTTAGGTGAAATATAAGCTTTGGTAGAAGGAAAATGGGAACAAACTTCCAATGTTGACTTAAACAACCAGAGTCCTTCAAATCCTGTTGATCCAAATCAAATGGACACTCATCAGTTTTCATTTGTCACTAATTATGTTACATGTTCAGTTAGCTTCAAAATTGCCTCCATATATTTCCCACTTTTCTGTGATCTCATTTGCTTCATTTGCTCTTCAGAAATTTTTCCAATTATTTGGGTACCCAATTGTTCGTGAAACAGCAGCTCTGTTTATGCCCCAAAAAGCCTTTTGAAGGAAAGATTTATCCTTATGACTGTTACTTGCTGATTTCAGACAGATTTAAAGTATAAGAACATTGAATTTCTGAGTAACTTTTGGTTTTCATTCAAAACTTTTAGTTTACTTTCAGAGTTTTGGTCCTATTCATTTCTTCTCTTGTGGTAAACACAACCTTGACTAATAAGTTGTAACATATTATTTTGTAACAGCTCAGTCTGATCTTAGAAAATCTTCATGTTACCAGTTTGGTTTGGGGAACGATGTATCCTTTAAAGAAGTAGACCAGGAGCCAGGTGTTGTAATACAGGTCAGTAATCCCTGCCTAAAGGAAAACAGAAGGTGGTGCATTACTTCAGCTATGGATTTCTGATCTTAGTGGGCTAAGCCAATAAGGTGTCTGTATTAGATTTAGCATTATTATATTGAGCCTCCAGAGGAAGAGGAGGTTTGGTATAAAGCTGCCTAATGAACAGGCTTGACCCAAATCAGAAATAGTCAAGAGCTCCATTGCTAATCAGCAGTGGGATTGGATCTCTGAGTAGCCACTTTACTTCCAGCCTGAGACCAAGTATGAAAAAAAAAAAAAGAAAAAAAGTAGATTACATCTACTTCAATACTCTCTTTTTCTCATTTCAAACATCACTTATATTTAAGTTATACTGATTCAAGAACAAGCTTAAGAGATGAGAAATTTCCTTTTTTCCCTAATATTTCCTCTACCCTAGAACACTATCCCTTTTCAATTCTTTAAAAATACCAATTCATTTTTTGAAGCCCAGCTCAGGTCTAGGTGTCCTCTATGAAGTCTCTGAATACTCCAGCTCACATTTCTCTGTTTCTCTGAAATTACTCTTATCAGATCTCTGAATGACTTGAAGTCTGCTGCTGAGATGGGATGGGTAGATGTCACACAGGTGACATGAGTGATGAAAAGGAAATGGAGTGAGGAATTATTAACTGCTGTTAGGGAGGCAAAACTTAATATAGGAAGAACAATGACAAAAAGAGTACAAGACAAGAAATGAGGTACAGGAGTGTTCTGATAAAAGAAGAAGTTCAGTTCTCCAAAGAAGTGTGGCCTGTTAATTTCCAAAATATATAATTGATTCAAATTTATAAGAATTCAGGCCATTCTCCATTTGATAAATGGTCAAAGGATATAAATGGATATTTTTCAGATGAATAAATTAAAACCATTTCTAGTCATATGAAAAGGTACTCCAAATCACTATTGATCAGAGAAATTCAAATTAAGACAACTCTGAGATAGCACTACACACTTTTCAGATTGGCTAAGATAACAGGAAAAGATAATGACAGATGTTGGAGGGGGTGTGAGAAAACTGGGACACAGATACATTATTGGTAGAATTGTGAATGGATCCACCCATTCTGGAGAACAATTTGGAACTATGCTCAAAAAGTTATCAAACTGTCCATACCCTTTGATCTAGCAGTGTTACTACTGGGCTTATACCCCAAAGAGACCTTAAAGGAGGAAAGGGATCCACATATGCAAAAATGTTGTGGAACCCCTCTTTGTAGTGGCAAGAAACTGGAAACTGAGTGGATGCCCATCCATTGGAAAATGGCTGAATAAGTTATGGCATATGAATGTCATGGAATATTATTGTTCTGTAAAAAATGACCAACAAGATGAATACAGAGAGGCTTGGAGAGACCTACATGAATTGATGCTAAGTGAAATGAGCAGAACCAGATCATTATACACTTCAACAACATTATATGAGGATAATAACTTCTTTTCTATCTGACCCCACCCAACCTTTCAAGACATCTCTAGTCTCAGGTGAATTCCATTGTATTAAGCTTGAGTGGAGACAGACCCTTGGATCTAAATTGCCCAAGACTGTAGGTGGTCTGAGTTTGGAGATAGTCTCTTTGTCCAAGGGTGACATGATGTCATTCTCAGCCCCTCTTTGGAGTAAGCCCACTTCTCTTTGTAAAGTCTACATCTCCTTTATTGTTAGCCAATCAGAGTTGATTGCCATCCTTTTGCATACTCCTCTTTCAAAAGGACAAATAAATTATGATCCCACTACCATGCTTGTCTTTGGTATAAGAGAGAGATTGCTGAACAATCATTTTTTTATTAAAATGCTGGGATTATTAATAAAATATTAAAATTATCCAGAAATTATATCTCTGGAACCTTTTAAAACACTACTCTTACTTGTACAAAGCTTTAGGCTCAAGTCATGAGAGTAAGAACAGAAGGGGTAGAAAGATATTTTAAAAGGATTGAGCATAAGGTGAAGAAAATGATTGAGTAAATAGCATCCTGTTTCAGACAGTCTATCTTTCTCTTTTCTAGCTACTTTGCAAGGATTATTATTACTTCTATAGCATGGAGGAAGGAGAGGAATCTCTTTAGGATTATTTGCTATTAAAAAGACAGAGACATTGTTAATTCAGGCACTGATAGGGCTAGTGATTGTGAAGTAGATAGATGGCCACCTGGAAGCAAAATCATACTGGTATTGTCTTTCTTGAATCATTTATGCTGCCTTCGGGAGAGAGACCTATAGAACATTCAAATTCTTGCACTTAATTAATGGAAGCTGATATAATTCTGTGGATTTTTGAGTGGAAAAATTCTGGGTGAATGTCTTATTCACTTTTCTTTCTCCCCCAGCAACAGAAAATTGAATTTCTAGGCCTTAGCTTTGTGTAATGCTGTAGGAAACAGAAAAGGTGGTGGTGGGTGTATTACTATTAAACTGTGTTGATTTATTTCTACCATCTTGATTAAAGTTTTATACAGCATGTCTTATAAGCGACCTTGAATGAAATGCAGTAGGGATAGCATGAAGGGGAGTTTTCTTTAGTAGAATGGAGACAGCCATTTATTTGATTGGTGTAAACATTAACCCATACCCTTACAAAGGAGAAACTTAAATCAGCCACAAAAAGGTAGAATCAAGGAGACAGTGACAGTCAGAAGCTCTAAGAAGTAGAGAGTATCACCAGGAGTTTGACTTTTACCTGGGAACATAACCTGGTATTGGGGGATATACGTGACAGATGGAGCTAAATTTGTCTCCACATAAATTACCAGAAATGGATAACTGTTACTAGATTAAACTAGTCTTAGAAAATTATTTCTTAGCTTACAGGTATC
Source organism: Sarcophilus harrisii (assembly GCF_902635505.1). NCBI lineage: Eukaryota > Metazoa > Chordata > Mammalia > Dasyuromorphia > Dasyuridae > Sarcophilus > Sarcophilus harrisii. Next base: position 152,185,890 of record NC_045426.1, on the reverse strand, counting down.
ATACATAAGATAACAGTCTTCTCTTTATAATTTATGTCAAGTGGACAATGGTTCCTTCAATCTCTGATAATATGGAGTCACCTTCTCTTTTTACTCTCACTGTTTTAAGTGATACCTAATTGTTACAAGATTAATGTTATCTTGCATCTATATCATCATCAGTCCTTGAAGGTTGAGATACACGTTGAGCTAGTCTATAGAAAAAAACCTGATACCTATTACTTATCTCCAAATGTTAAGTGGTCTTTCTTTTTCACTCTTATTTGCCATCATATTCTTTCACCTTTTGTTTCTTTATATCCTTTTTGTATTTTGTTACTTCCTTGAAATTCTTCCTTCCTTTTTTTCCAAATGTTCAAGAAACATTTCATTCTTCCTGATAAACTGAAGAGTAGAAATGTATTCTTCCAGCCCTTTCACCTTCTCCTCTAAAACCAAATGGCTCTTGGTGCATATGTACATGTCTCTAGAACTTTTCCATTACAGATCCATCTATTTTTAACTCAACTAAAGATAAAAAACAAAAATAACAGTCCTTCAAGTAACTGCAAAATTTTTATTAGCCTTTATATTCATTGAAACAATATTTTCAGTCTTTTGTCTTCATTTTGGTAGTTCTTTTGGCTAATCCTTGTGCATATTGCCCATCTGCCCAGGGCTTGTTCAATGAATTAAGGGATCAGTTCTTGCAATAGTTTGATTAGGAAGTATTAATCTAGTGAATGCAAGGAAGTGAGAGCAGGGAAAACATGTGCTGGAAGTTTTGATATCAACCTGCTTTGATTTATGTCCACTATCCTGATTAAAGTTTGATACACTATGTCCTGTAGGTAACCTTGAATGAAATGCAGTATGAGATGAAGGGGAGTTTGCCTAAGTAGGATGAAGACTAAGCTATTTATCTGATTGGTGGAAAAACCAACCCACATCCATATTTTATTGATTATTAATTCTACTATTAATCTACTCAGTTGAAATCAGCACATTTTTGCCTCTGGGAAACAGTCACAGCTTTCTAAGACTTGTTAGATCTAGTAACTGCTATCTATTTCTAGTAATTTATGTGGGAACAAATGATACCACCAAGAAGAAACCTAGAATTTATTGCTAAAAAGATAAGGAAGTCATGGAGTGGGGAAACTAACAACAAAACAAGCAAAAATCAACTGAATTGGTATATTCATCGTTAATAATAATGGGAAATTCAGAAAAGAAAGATGGATTCTGTAGGTGACTTAGTCAATAACTATTTATTAATCTCCTTTCTATGTGCCAGGCACTGTGCTAACACTATGGATACAAAGAAAGACAAAAGATAATCCTTGTTCTCAAAGAGCTCACAGTCTCATGGAAGAGACAAACACGCCAACAACTATGTATAAACAAGATTTATACAGGATAAATTGGGAATAATCTTGAAAGGAAGACGCTAGCATTAAGAAGAACCAGGAAAGTTTCCTCTAGACAGTCAGATTTTAACTGATACTTGAGGAAAACCACAAAGCAGAAATCAGGAGAAAGAACATTTCAGGCATGAGGGACAGTAATTAATATGAGCAGTAAGGAGACAGAGTGTCTTGCTTGAGAAATATCAAGGAGACCAGAATCACTAAATTTCAAAGTATGTAGGAAGTAGGATGTATTATGTAAAAGACTGAAAAGATTGGGGATGCAGGTTATAAAGAATTTTGAATGCTAAGCAGGGATTTTATATTTGATCTTAGAAGTAATGGGAGAACCACTGGATTTAGTAGGGAGAATGTGACATGGTGAAATCTGCATTTTAGAAAGATCATTTTGACAGCTGAGTGAAGGATGAATGGGAATGGAGAGAGATTTGAAGCAAGGGTGAAGAAGAGACCCCGAAACTCTAAAACTCCTTGAAGGAGAAAATCTCCTTCAACTCTGCCTCAGTGAAGGACCCTACCCTACCCAAGACACAGTTTCATTCTGTTATCTAGGTGGGATCAGTTCAGTCCTGAAACTCATTGAATTCTATTAAAATTCCAGCCCATGCTGAAACGCAGCTAGTAGATAGCCAACGCACCAGCCCCCTTCAGCTTGTAGCCAAAGCTCCTGTTATAAAAGAGCCAATCTAAAATCCTCTCTTTGCAGAGGTTCCAAACATGCCATGCTATGCCATGCTTGCTGTGCCAAGGAGCCTCTTCACACTGGATAATATTCTTTTCCAGTGCCACCCTCTTTTTATCTTCACCTATTTCCCTAACCAGACTTTATGCCTCTCTGTCAGGATTTCTAACCTTACTTCCCAATTCCTATAATAAATCTTTTTTATCAATCTAGGTTTTTGGGTCTGTAAATTCCTTTACAGAGAATCTCTGTGCCACCAGAAGGGAGTTCCCCCAAACTCCCTGTCATTGTGCTGAATCCCAAGAGGGTGTAGGGGAGCTAAATCTCTCCATTTGGTTCCCTGAACCCCAAACCTGCCCCTAGACCTTATCATTTAATTCCCTGACCACCAAAAACCCTAATCTCATTTTGGTTTCTCAAATCTAGACCTTATCATTTGGTTCCCTACTAAAGGGAACCCCAAAAATCTAAACCTCATTAAGGGGACCAGTTAGGAGGCAATAATCAAGGATCAGCATGATGAGGATCTGTATAGAGTAGGGAGGATGAGACTTTCATAAGTGATTATGAAGGTAAAAATGATAAGGTCTGACAGTGGATATATGGGAAGAGGAAAGCTGGTCAGAGATTTATGTGCAGCCTAGATTTTGTTTGAGCAGATTTCAAAGAATCAAAAAAAAAGGATAAGTAGGATCCAATAACTTCACATTCTGTAGGAGAAGCTAGTTCCATAGGCATAGGAATTCTGAAATCAAAAGTAGAAATGATTCTTGAAAGAGTTGAGTTACAATATCTGAATTTGAATATTGATTCTACTATATACTACCTATGTTGCCCTGGATTTGTCATCTACTTCTTTGTACTTCCTTTTTTTCTTTTGTATGGCAATTGGGTTGGGCTAGTCCTAAGATCTTAGCCAGTTACAACTCAATAATGACAATGATTTCTTTGTGACTGAGTAGTAACCAAATGAAGTATTTGAAGGATACACACACACACACACACACAAACACACACACACGTGCACCCCCTCCCCCCCACACACACACGATGAAAAGAAGGATTGAAGATAAATACAAAAAGTTGTATGGTTTGCTCAGAATGAGCTGAAGCTGGTGATAAGGACTGAGAAAAACAAAAAGATTTTTAAAATCTATATTGGGGAATGAGGAAGATCCATAAGGCAAAGGACTGTTCCCCAGGCTGGATGCAATAATGGTAGCGAATGACATTATCTGCTCCCATCTTATTACTTCTGTTTTCTCTTCCAAAGAGGGAAAATGTTTGACTAGTAAGGGATGAACCAAAAATAGTTAATAGTGAGTGGAAACCGAAGGTAAGTCAGGAGATATTAAGAAAACACTCAGCTCCCTTCAATGAATTCAAGTCTCTAAGCTTGAATGAATTACAACTCAGGGTGATGAAAGAACGTGTAGATGTGATTGCTGAGTCATTGTCACAGATCTTTGAATGATCAAAGAGAATAGGAAAGGTGATACCAAGCTGCAATTGAGCAGATTGTTCCAATTTTCAAAATAGAAAAGAGAATAAAATTTGCATGCTTTAGGTCAGTGACCTATATGGCTTTAGTAAAATTATGTCATATAAGTCATTGTAATGTTCCCTTCCTTCCTTCTTTTTTTCTTTCTTCCTTTCCTTCCTTCTTCCTCCTTCCTTTTCCTCCTTCCTTTCCTTTCCTTCCTTCCTTTCCCTCCCTCCCTCTCTTCCTCCCTCCCTTTCTTTCTTTTCTTTTTTCCTTCCTTCCTTCCTTCCTTTTCTTTTTCTTTCTTTCTTTCTTTCTTTCTTTCTTTCTTTCTTTCTTTCTTTCTTTCTTTCTTTCTTTCTTTTTCTTTATCTCTTTCTTTTTCCTTCCTTCCTTCCTTCCTTCCTTCCTTCCTTCCTTCCTTCCTTCCTTCCTTCCTTCCTTCCTTCCTTCCTTATTAGATCTTTAACAGAATACTCCAGCTCTCATATCAATGCTTTTGCACTGGTATTTCCCAGACCTAGAAGGCTTTCCTTTCTCACTCTTAAGTCTTTCCTTCTGTTGGAGACCTTTTCTGGTCCTAGCTTCTGCTAGTGCCTTCTCCTTTAGGTTAATCTTTCAAGAATCCTTTATGTTTCTTATATGTACTTATATTAATTTACATACCTTCTTCATTAGAAAGTGAATTCTTTGAGGACAGGGCTTTTTTTTTTCTTGGCCTTTATTGATATTTCTAATGCTTAGCACAGAGCTGGCAAATTTGCTGCTGTTCAGTAGTTTCAGTCATTTTTGACTCCCTATGATCCCATTTGGGGTTTCCTTGACAGAGATACTGGAATGGTGTGCCATTTCCTTCTCCAGCTCATTTTACAGATGAGGAAACTGAGCCAAATAAGGTTAAGTGACTTGCCCAGGACCATACAGCTGGTAAATATCTGAGGTTGGATTGGAACTCACGTCTTCCTGATACTCTATCCAATGAGCCAGCTAGAATGACTGTTAATTAACTGACTTGCAAGAAGAGTGAAAGTAGGTATGATCAGTAGGCTTTCAAGTATTTGAAGGATTGTCATGTAAAGGAGGGGTTATCTTTATTCTGTTTTACCCCAGAGAGTCAAACCAGGAATAATAGATAGAAATTATGGAGAGAAAGATTTAGGGTTAATGTAAGAAAAAACCACATTAACAAGTAGAACTATCTAAGAGTACAAAAAGCTATTTCTGGGGTTGAAATTTTTCTCTTCTGTGAAGCTGCTCAAGAAAAGTTAGATATTTGCATATCAGTGACTCTGCAGAGGACATGCTTGGTCAGGTATGGTTTGGAATTAATAATTTCTGCTATTTCTTCCGATTTTAATTCTGTGGGTCTCTGACTTTGTGATCTAGATCTGGAATGAACCTTAGAGCTAAATGACACAATGGATAGAGTGCTAGTGTGGAGTCAGAACCTAGGGAATATCAGTTCAAATGTGTCCTTAGGCACTTAGTAGCTAGGTAACTGTCCAAGTCTTTTACATCTGTTTGCCCCAGTTTCCTCATTTGTAAAATGGGGATAATAATAGCCCCTATTTCCCAGGGTTGTTGGGAAGATCAAATGTGATAATAAATGCAAAGTACTTGGGATAGTGTCTTGCATAAGGCAAATGTTAGTTTTGTTGATGATAATGATGTCCACTCAATGGATGAGAAAGTGGAGATTGTGATGGGAAGTCTTAAATTAGGGAGATTAAGTAAGAATTTGCTGTAGCAATCCAGATGTGAGATACAGCAACCTTTGTTAGTGGAATAATAGTGAGAATGAGAATGTGAAGAAAAGAATGAATACAAGAGATTTTTCTAAGAGAAAATCTCTAGGACCTGATGATTAATTGAATATAAAGTAGGAAAGTGAGGAATGAGTCTAAAATAATTGGAATATTTTAAACTTGGTTGACCCTAGAAGAGAGTTTACTCAGCAAAGAAATTGTAGCTGATACTCTGTCTGAAATGATCACAAATTCTGAATTAATGAAGTATCAGAGTGTAAATGAGTGAAATTTTATTGTAGCTCAAATTAGCAAAGTATTTAACTTAAATTGCATGTAATTGATTACCATGAGAATCATCAACCAATAAATATTTATCGGACCATGATCTAAACTTCTCAAATCTTGATTAACCACTATGTCATGATGTCTCTCTTATCTGAGTTATAGGGAGAAAATTACTTTTAATTCTATCATAGTATTAGTTCTAGCATGTGCTCATGAAATCTCCTTAGCAAAACTGCAAAGAAGTTAGGTGAACTTGAAATGAAGAAATTCCATTAACTATTCTCACCCTACCCCCCAGCCACTTACCATGGAGGGCATACCTCCAAGCATCACCAAAATCACTAGATCCCCATTGGTGATCTTTGCTTTAGTTTCCCCAGCAACAAAATCACTACTAGTAAGCTTCAGAAGAAACAGCTAGATAGTGAAGCAGATAGAATGCTGGTTCTGGAGTCAGGAAGATTCAATTTCCTGAGTTCAAGTCTAATTTTAGACATTTACTAGCTGTGTGACTCTGGGCAAGTCATTTAACACTGTTTGCCTCAATTTCCCTATTTGTAAAATGAGCTAGAGAAGAAAATGGCAAACCTCTCCAGTATTTTTGCCAAGAAAACCCTAAATGGAGTCACAAAGAGTTAAACAAAACTAAAATGCTTTTTAAAATTAAAACTTTTTATTTTCAAAACATATGGATAATTTTTCAATACTGATTCTTGCATAGCCTTGTGTTCCAAATTTTCCCCTTCTTCTCCCTCTCCTAAATGGCAAGTAATCCAATATATGTTATATATGTTAAAATATATGTTAAATTCAATATATGCAAACATATTTGTACAATTATCTTGCTGCACAAGAAAGATAAGATCAAAAAGGAAAGAAAATGAATAAGAAAACAAAATGCAAACTAACAACAACAAAAAGAGTGACAATGTTATATTATGATCCACACTCAGTTTCTGCAGTACTCTCTCTGGGTACAGATGGCTCTCTTCATCAAGAGATCATTGAAACTGACCTCAATCATCTCATTGTTGAAAAGAGCCTCATTCATCAGAATTGATCATTCTATAATCTTCTTGTTGCCATGTACAATGATCTCCTGGTTCTGCTCATTTTACTTAGTGTCAGCTCCTGTAAGTCTCTCCAAGGCTCTCTAAAATCATCCTGTTGATCACAAATCTAAAATAATTAAACAACAATCTTTAGAGGTAGGAAATAAATCCAAGTTTCTCTTGAGTTCAAGTACAGTGATTTTTCAATCCACTGCTCTATCCCTCAGTATATGAAGACAAAATCTGAAGTACCAGGCAAAGTTTTCTTGCCAGGTGGAGTGATCTGCCATTTTCTTCTCCAGTACATTTTACAGATGAGGAAACTGAGGCAAACAGGATTTAGTGACTTGCCCAGGGTCCCACAGCCAAGAAGTATCTGAGGCCAGATTTGAACTCAGGGAGATGAATCTTTTTGACTCCAGACCCAACACTCCATCCACTGTGTCACCTTGCTGCTGTTGGAAGCAAAATTCTGAACCCCAAAAAGGGTTCAGTGAATGAATAGACTCGGGATGAGTGAAGCAGTTTGAACTTTTAATAAGCTCCTGCAGAAGCAGGTGTAAACTACATATGAGTTCACACACTGATATAAATAGGAGTGCAAGCTTTTATACTCTAAGGTTAGTCCTTCTTGGTTATAACCTACATGTTGCTTTCAAACATGCTCTCCTTCCCTCCTATATTCAAAAATGTAGACTAACCCTGCCTTCCTGGTATATTGGTTAATATATATGAGCTTCATTAAGCATGAGTACTTATAAATAGCTTGTGTTCTGTCATCGACTCCAGCCAGTTTTAGCCATCTTTAGTCCTGAGTTCCTTTATCAGAAACTTTGTGGTTTAGCAAGCTTCTTGACTCACAAAATGATTGGTTGGAGCTATCTTAACAGTATATTTCACCTCTCCTCCTTGTCCTTTGCAAAGTTTGTGGAAACCTGTCAATATTTCTTATACTTCCTTATGTCTTATACACACACACACACACACACACACACACACATAAACACACACAAATTAACTATACTTTTTGAACCAAAAACTGAACACATAGTCTGAAAAAGGATGCCTCTTTTTTTGGGTCCTTTGAATTTTTTATTTGGAAAAAAATTATTGAAATTTTTGTTTTGCTGTCACAGAAATTTCCCAATACAATTAACAGTCAATAAGCAATTAATATATACAAGGCACTATGCTAAGTACTGGAGGCACAAAGAAAGACAAAAACAAGTTCCTATCCTCAAGAAACTCACAGTCTAAAAAAAGTACACCTCTTCTATCCCTAAATTAAAAACCCTATGGTTTGTTGATTGTTAACAGAAAGGAGAAATATATCCTTTGACAATATAGGCCTAATGTGAATTTACATTACTGTCAACACTTTTCTTGAAATTAGGATGGGCCAGCAAAATCTGGGACATGTATTGGATGTAGCAGATACTTCTTGCTAAGTCCAGGAGTATTGTGCACTCTGAGCGCCACAACTTTGCTGCCTCCAAGGAGAGTGATCTGGTTGGAGCACAGAGTGAAGGCAAAGGGCTAGGCAGCTCCCAATGCCTATCTTGGGCTGGCAGAAGAATCTTGAGTAATTATCTCTTATTCATCTGGTCCTGTTGTGCTAATAAAGGATGAAGATTTCCTCTTGCTAGTGAGACTGAAAAGTTTAAGATGATTCTAACCAATGTTTGCTGGAATTGTAGGAAAGTGGGAGCCACACTAGATTAGACTCCTTTGTGGTCTTGTTCAGTCATTTAGTTGTGTCTAACTCTTTGTGATTTCATGGGCCATAGAATACTATGTATATCTATCTTCCTATATATCTATAGTATATATTCCTATATCTATGTATATCTATCTTCTACTATCCCTCAAAGATCACTATCTTTTCTAAGATCCCCAACTCTGCCTATCACCTGACCTTTATCAGAGCTTAAAAGAAGAAGCATCTGAAGTAAAAGTAAATTTTAGGAAGAGAAACTTCATGTGGCTAAAAACACTTGACCTGGTATGGATTTTTATATACACACTCTTTGTGGGAATCAATTTTTATAGGTAAATACCTTTTTGGAATGAAAGCCTTGTTGTTATTGTTGTCATTGGCAGCTCCTATTTATGTAGAATAATTTACTATTTACAAAGTTCTTTCCTGGAAATAACTTCTTGAGGTAGAAAGTATAAGGATTCCTATCCCAATTTCACAAATAAGGACACTGAGATTCAGAAAACTTAACACTCCTCAATTGGTAGATTTAGAATGAGAAGGGACCTCCTACATCTAATTTCACTCCTTCATTTTATATAAGAGAAATATGAGGTTCATTCAGTTGAGGAAGATAGTAAATGGTAGAATAGGGATTTGAAAACAAATCTCTGATGCCAAATGGACTGTTCTTTCCACCATGCCATGCTACTTTCCTTGGATTCTTGGTTTGCTTATATCTATATAACTTACTCTAACAATTAATTGGAACAACAGAATTAGAACACAGAACCTATGGGTTCAGGAATCACATATTACTTTCTGGATAAAAATTTGGAGCAATTAATAACTCCAATATATTACCAAGATGACAGCTAATAATTGTTTTCCTTCCCTTTTAAAGAAAAACATCACATTCAGACGCCCATTTGTAGATATTTTCAGTTAAAGTGTCACATAATATTTGTGATATCAGCAGGAGGATGGAAATCAGGTTGGCAATGAAGCACTTCAGTGACAACGGTTACTGTGGAAACCATAGTAAGCAATCATAATTATAATTAGTGAGACAGCACAAGGTGCAATGTATAGAAATATGCCATTCTCAGGAAAGAGACCCACCATAGCTATAAAGGCAAAAGCAATTCTGTTGAGTCTTTTTTATTTTTCTGATGTGTCCTTGAAAAGATCAAGGTCCAGTTAAGAGGCTTTGTAGGCTATTTCCAAGTGAGTGTTTTCTCACATGTTAGTTGGAGCTTATAACATAATGCAATTTGACATGTAGCAGATTACACAGGAGCATCAACTGACCCTTCAATTCAGTAAGACCAGCTCCAAAAGCCTATTTAGACAAATCCTGGTCTAGGAAGAAAATAGGCATTTGTAAATAATAAACGGTGCTTTGATACAATTACAAGGGCACTCCAGGGAAAAACGAGCCACACAAAAAGGATGGTGAAATATGTGATTTCCTCATTCATTGCTACTTGACTCTGGTTTCCACTTTTTCATTATGTAAATGTTCCCTTTGATTCTGGTTTCACTGTCAAATGGGATTGAAGTCAGAAAAGGAATAAACAAAATGGAATTGGTATCAACTGGAGACAGGAGGAGTGTCTGTCCCCTTTGTGAGGTCTCAGCAACCAGGGAGAAAGGCAAGTTGAGTCTGGAGCATGTGTGGGTCTGGATTTTTATATACACACTCTTTGTGGGAATCAATTTTTATAGGTAAATACCTTTTTGGAATTAAAGGTTTGTTGTTGTTATTGTTGTCATTGGCAAGGCTGCCAGAGACTCCAGCCTTTTGCAAACACTGGCCGTTGGCACTAAGCTTGTTTCAGCATGTCAGCTGCCTGAAGCTTTCCAGATGGAAACAGGTGGGGTGCCTGGTTGCTATGATGGGGGCAGAGGAGGGGAAGAAATAGTGCTTTGTCGACTTAAAGAGGCAGGTCTGGATCTGGTTTTGGAAAAACTGCCAATGAAAAGAAAGCCAATGTTGACTTGGTGCCATATCTATAATACCTTGAAATTCTCAGATATAATAAATGAGGCAGGTAAGTGATGTTCCAGGTTTGTAGTTAGGATGAGCTGATCTCAAATCTTACTCAGTTACTTACTGGCTGTGTGACTTCAAGCAAGTCACTTAACTTCTCTCTGACTCAGTTTCCTCAACTGTAAAATGGGCATATAATAGCACCTACTTTCTAGGTTGTGAAGATCAAATGAGATAATATTTGTAAAGTACTTAGTGTGTAATAGGTACTATGTAAGTGCTTATATGAAAGCTGGGGGGGATGATCAAAGAAACACTTTTTATTTGTTTCATATAAGTCTCACATACTGAGAGGGAATGGATAGCAAGCAGGCCTGGGAGTCGGGAAAGTGTGAGATCAAGTACTGCCTCTGACCTTTTCTGGCCATGTGACCCTGTGCAAATTTATGTCTTAGGGTTCAAGAAAATTCTCTTAAGAGGCTAAGACTGTAAATTGTAGGACAGGGTCAATCTGCATTAGTAGAGGGAATTTTCTTATCTGTAGTTCTTTATACTGGGCAGTGGGTAGAATTCTGGACTCGGAAGATTCATCTTCTTGAGTTTAAATCTGACCTCAGACACTTCCTAGCAGTGTGACTCTGGGCAAGTCACTTAACCCTGTTTGCTTCAGTTTCTTCACTTGTAAAATGAGATGGAAATGGCAAACTGCTCCATTATCTTTGCCAAGAAAATCCCAAATAGAGTCACAGAGAGTCATACATGACTGAATCACAGCAAAAGTTCTTTATGCCCATAAAATCACATATCTGGTCTATAACTTCATAGATATAGAATTAGAAGAGATCTCTGAGATCCTTAAATACAACTCTTTTATTTGAAGCTGAAGAACTGTGTAGTTTAACTTTCTTGTTTTATGGATTAGGAAACAGCAAGTTAAGTGGGGAAACAGGATTTGATCTCCTCTCCCTTCCCACATTCGATCTTGTCTCCTACTCTGAAATTACAGTGGTTTTCCCATTCTGCCCTTCTGCTGGACTTTCACATAAATCATTTTTTTTCCCCGCATAGAGTCTTGTCTTAGTGGTTTATCTTGCTTCTACCCCTGGTTTTTGCTCCCTACTCCAAGGTTGCCTCATTCCCTCAAGAGAATATTGCATATGATCTAATCTCTAGCCCAACTGGATTACTCAGTGTTTCCTGAATATAATTTGCTTTCCTTCCCCCATTCTTTGATTATACTGTTTTTTTCCCTCGTTTTCTTTTTAATATCCATCTTTACCTGTTAAAATTCTACCCATTCTTCAAGACATCAATTTTCTTATAGTGATCCAACCTGATTCTCTTTCTCTCCTCTGAACTCATTCAAAACCACATTTTTATTTATTTATTTTTTTAATACACTACCTTTTACTTTGTATTAGCATTATACATGGATATGTCTTATGCTCTCTGCAATGTTGTTAGCTCTTTGAGAACAAGGAACTCTATTTTATTCATCTGTACATCTCCCACAGTGGCTTTTGGGTCTAGTAGTCACTCAATACATATTTAAATAATTAAATTTGACTTTTAGTCACTTATATAAATTAAGACTCTTTGTCATAATAGTCTTTGATCCAACATGTGGACATTGCTAGTAGTCTTGACCAATGACTGAGAAACTAAAAAGAGGCAGGACCTTAGCATTTTCATGCCATCTCTGTTACCTTCTGCACTTGTGGTTTTAGGCAAATCACTTAACTTTTGTGATTTTTCATCTGCAGAATTCTGTGACGAGTATTTGTATAATGCTTGTTACCATGGCAATAGAAAATAATACTGACTTATTTTACAGAGGGATTTACAAATTTATTTTTATAAAGGACTTTCAATATATGAACTGCACAACAGCAGTGACACTGAAAGAATGGAGCTCATTGACTTGTTTATATGCCTACCTGATGGCCAGCATCATATGTTTAACTATTAATATCACTGCTTATAATAAAGTTTGATGAGACACTTTACATGTTTGGAGTGCTTTTATGATCACTAATTAGTCATTCTTAACAGGTTTGTGATGTAGGAGAGTATTTTTTTTTGATGTTCCTACTTGGGGAAATTATATTTAAAAGAGGTACAAATTTTTTGTCTTAAAATTTTTTTGGGAGAAGGGGCAAATTTTTCCTTAAGGTTTCTGCAATTGGAGAAAGTAATGTGGTACAGTGGAAAGAGGTTAAGAGCTTTGTAATACAGGTCCCTCATCCATACAATGAAGTAATAATATCTTCTCTGCCTAAGTCCCAGTGTCTAGGTAAGGAAAACAATCCATAAGCCTTAAAATGTGATATACATTATAAAACAATATAATTCCTATCATATGACTTGATATATTTCCCATACAAATTACTTATGATATAAAAGCCAGAACTAACTTTGTAAATATAGAAACTAAAACAAAAATCTTAACTATCTCTCTATATTGAGGTATGCATACTCATGTGGTGCTTGTGGCCAAGAAGATTGATTTAGAGAAAATAGTGGAGTCAGAGGGCCCAGGTTCCAGGTCTAACTTAATCATTTAGGAGTTATTTGTAACTACATGTAAGTTTGAGACTTGGTGATCTCATATATGAAGATAATGATACTTGCACATAATATGTAATTGGGACAATTAATACTTGCATATGCATAATAATATCTACAGTCACTAATAGGGTTGTGGGGAGGTTCAACTAAGATAATGTCTGGAAAGCTCTCTGTGTGTATTATATATATATATATATATATGCATGTATATATCTATCTATGTATTTAGCTATTTATGTATGTATATGTGTATGTATGTATGTATCAACAATTGGAAATAATTGTTTATATATACCCAGCAGGTTCTTCTATATAAGTATGTATATGGGCTAATTTTTTTTTGTCACATAGTTGGGGATGCTCTTTGTTCAGTTTGTTTTTATAAAGTTATTTTTCTAATATAATTAAAAACTTCACATAACATCATCTCATTCACTGAGATAGAGTTGTCATAGTGTATGGTTGCTCACTTTATAAGTCAGGAAAACCCAGGTTAAAATTTCATCTCTAGCACTTCCTAGCTCAGTGACAGCAGCAAGTGACAACCTCTTTTAATTTTAGTTTTCTCATCTGTGAAAATGATACTAGCAAAACCTACCTCCCAGGAGTGTGTGTAGGGAGACTTAAGAGAGAGATATCCAGAGAGATGATACATAAGATGTCCTTTGCAAACCTCAAAGTTTATGCAATGTAAATCTAAGTTATTGTCATTATTACACTTGTCATCTTGCTATTTAAAAACAAAATAAAAGAAAAAAAGCATTCATTGGTGACAGCGTTGTCAAAATTTAGACAAAATAGACATAGTTATCATTAATCCCACGCAGATAGGGAAATTGGGACACAGAGAGATTAGACCTTTTGCTCATGGTTATACAAACCAGTGGCCAAGCTTAAGCCTGATATCAGACTTCTTATTCTGCTTATTCATATGCTACATTATGCTACCTCTGCCTCCTGGGTTGTATGGCATTGCGACTTCTGACAGGGAAAAACAAGAAATCACCACAAATAAACTCAGATTCTGGCTATCTTTCCCTCATTGCAAAATGCACCATGTGTAGTCATCCCAGTGGATTTGTGTTTTATATCTGCCTTTCCTCCTCAGAGACAAAAGGATCATTCACATGTGCCCATCACCCTCACTCCCCACAGTAGCAGCATCTGTTGTGGTTCTGAGTCAGGTTTTGCCAGGTTCCCCCTCCCTACATCCTGGTTTATATCAGTCTCTTCTCTGTTGTAGAAATCTATACTGAGAGAAACTTTCCAGACCACTTTCAGTACAAAAATTTCACCATAATAACCTCAGCATTAATAGCAGAGGCAGAACAGCAATAATCATAGCAACATCTCAGCAGCAACATATCAGCAACATTGATGTTGACAGCAACAGTAGCAGAAACAGTAGCAGTAGCAGCCCCAGTAGCACCAGCAATAGTAACCCTAGCAAAAGCATCAGTAGCCACAGGGAGAGTAGTGATCACAACAAGAATCCTTCATACTTTGACTGAACAATGATTTATTGCTGTTGAAGGAGACCTACTATTCTCTTTTCTACAGCTTATTGCTTTATTTTGGCTCATTTAAGATTAGTGGATCTTTCCTTTTTTTTTTTGGAAATCTCATCTTTCCTTAGCATTGCTCTGACTGCTACAAGTGCCAGTGATCCAGTTGTTTTCTACCCTATATTCACTTTGATCCATCCTTTAGCTAAGTTGTTTTTGCCAGAAACTTGCATTCATTTACCCAAGAATGTGACTACTATTGTTTAGGGAGCTTCTTGATGGTAGCTGCTGAGGTTTTCTCCTCTTGGGGGGAGGGGGTTTAAGAGCTATGACCTTCCTTGTTTTGATATTTTATCAACTCTGGTTAGAATGTAGATCATATATCATCTAGACAGACTTAAAGTTCTTATAGAGCCACCTAAAAATTTCAGTCCTTTATTATTCAGCTAAAATAAAGTTAACATAACTAACATAATGTTTTATATGTACCAGATACTGTACTATGCTTCTTTACAATAATTATTTCATCTGATTCTCTCAACAATACTAGGTAGATTTATTATCTCCATTTTACAAATAAGAAAATGGAGGTAAACAAATTAAGTCATTTGCCTTAATAACTAGTAAATCTGAGGCTGGACTTGAATTCAGATCATCCTGGTACAGTATCCTAGTTGCCTGTACCTTCTAGGTTAGTTTTGAAGGAGATTAAAAAAAAAGATTTTAAAAAGGACACAATCCCTGTCCTTAAGAGGCTAACAGTAAAATGGGATGCTGGAGCCAGCTCTAAGAAATTGTCAAAATTTCAGTGTAAGTGTTTGCATCTTAGAAATTGGCAACCAATAAAATCAGGAGTTGATTGCTTGCTTATTGATTACCTAGACTCAATAAAAAGTTAATAATGCAGATGAAATATTAACCTATGTTACAATTCCATTTTTTTTATTGTGGAGAGCCCAGCTTCTATGGGGGAGGGAAAGAAGGGAGGATATTTCTCTTTCTTCCCCTCTTTTTCTGTATCAGTCTTTTCTCTTCCCTTTCTCCCTCCTCTCTTTGTCTGTTTTTTTTATGTCTATGTCTCATCTTTTTCTGTAATCACACCCATATATAATAAGTACAACACAAAGTAGAATGTTATGGGAACAAAGACAAATGTGATCCAGTTGCCTTGGGAAAATGGAAGGATTAGAGAACACTTTCATTTTGGGGTAAGGGAGCTATCTGGTAAAAATGGCATCTGGCCTTTTTTTTTTAAGCAATCAGGGTTAAGTGACTTGCCCAGGGTTACACAGTTACTAAGTATTAAGGTGGCATCTGGCTTTTTTTTTTTTTTAAAGCAATCAGGGTTAAGTGATTTGCCCGGAGTTACACAGCATGTAAGCATTAAATCTCAAATGTTTGAGGCTGGATCTGAACTGGGGTCCTTCTGACTCCAGGTGCGGTACTCTGTTCACCTACCTGCCTCAGTACCTAGTTTTAAAGGAAGAGAAAGATCCTGGAAGACTGGGATAAAGAGATTGTTTGTTTCTCTTTTTACTTTCTTTTTAGTCATGGAGATGCTAGTTTTTGAGGAAGTGGTAAAAGGCAGTTCAAAATTGGGCAACAGTAGTATATTTGGATGGGAAATAAAGTGCATGAGAGGAATAATATGAATTAAGGCTGAAAATGTCAGAATAGAATCAGAGTGGGGGCAATATTAAATTCCAGACTAAGGAGTTTACATTATAATCCTAGAGATAAAAGGATATTACTGAAGGGGATCAATGTAAGCAAACCTGTGTTTTAGGAAGATTGCTTTGGCAGTGTGTGGAGGACAGATTGCAAAGGGGAGAATCTGGAAGCAGGGTGTCCAATAAAGTTACTACAGCAATAATCCAGAGGGATTGAGTGAGGTGATGGCAATATGAGAAGAGATAGAGAAACATAAGAGAGTTTACAGAGGTGGAATGAATAGAACTTGCAACTATGTAAATGTGAGAAAATTAAAAGTTGAGGAAGAATTCAAGAAGATTAATAAGTTTTCAGCCTATTTAAATGTGAGAATGGTACAATGAGTTGGGGGAAGATAGGGAGGAAGAGAGAATAAGAGACAAAAATGAATTTAGGAAGAGAAGTTTTAAGTTGAATTAGTTTTGGACATGTTGAGTTTGACATGGACATAGTAATGAGAATGATATTAATAGTTAACTTTTATATAATGTTTTAAGGTTTGTAAAGTATTTCACATATATTATTTCCTTTGGTCTTCATAATAACTCAGTGAGGTAGGTACTATGATTGTTTCCATTTTGCAGATGAGGAAACTATTGTTGTTATTGTTGTTTGTTCTTGGTTCTCGAAGAAGATTATGCCATGCAAGTGAATTGGATTTAAATGATGGAGGGCTGTGCAAGGTCACCTGCCTCAATTTTGTCTCCAGAACCAAAGTGGCCAGATCTAGATTAGGACAACTGGAGTTGGCACTAGATGAAATGGGAGTCTTTTGGCTTTTTAAGCTAAGGTATTCAACAGGTCTCAGTTTGACTGAGGCTACACCTATTTAATGGTTAAGGCTAGATAGATATTGAGGCAAAAACCTCCACTTTTACCTAGTCCAAAAAAAAAATCTAAATAAATAAAAATGACTTGCCCAGAAGTAAAAACAATGAGTGTCAGTACTTGTTCTAGGGATTTAAAAAGGAGATATATATAGGACTTGATAACTTGGGTGAGGTAAAAACTTGGATGAGGTTTTTTGATGGGGGTGAGGGGAAGGAATAGGGAAGAAATGAGCATGTTTGCTGACTTCGGCATAAAATATATGAGGGAGAGTAAGGAAATGGTTAATGGGACAAAATCCTAAAGAAAGGGAAAACATGGAATCATAGAATCAAAGATAATAGTATTTCTTTAAACATGAAAAAGCTTTTTACTTATTTGGAAATACTTTTTATCAACCTGACTTTTGAGTCTGGGAAGAAGAAGCTTGAGAAAACTCCTTGCCAAGATTGGTTCATAAATAGGAGGAAGGAGGAAGGAGGAAGACTGTCTTGCTCCCACATACTTATATCCCCAAACCTCCAGTAAACTTGAACTGGAATAATAATAATTAAAAATCCACATAGAAACTATGACAACATTTTGCATGGCAGGATTGCACAAAAAAAAAAAAAGCCAATCAGAAAGTCTCAGCCAGTAAAAAGACTCCTGTAATAAGAGAATAACATGGTTCCAGAAGGACATGTGTAGCCTGCAAAGTTTTTTATCTAGCACAACAGATGAGGACTCCTCTGAGAGAGTCCCAGAGCAGTCAGTCCTAGGGGGTTAGAAGACCCCAAAGCAGGACTCTTAGAAGCCCAAGGGAACAACAATAGTCTGTAACCTATGTGATTCCACAATAATCAGTCCCGGACAGCCCATAACAAGGTGGTTTAAGATAACTAAAATTGTCCCCAAAGCTCTAAAGATCCAGAACTCTGAACTTCAAAAATCCAGTGAGGACTAACCCTGGAAAGTCAATGCCAGTACATGAACTCATATAACTCAGGATAAGACTAGGTGGGATAAATTATCCCAATAAAAGTCTCATCAGAAGGCAGAATATAGTCCTGACACAAAGTGCTAAGACAAGAAGTAAAGCTAGAAAGAAGAGTAAAACAAAGAAAATACTAAATAGTATTTTGCAACTTGGTGCAAATTTAATCTCCTAAAAAGTGACTGAAAGGAAGCAAGGGAAGTCCACAAGGACTACAGGAGTTCCTAGAAGAAATGAATGATATGAAAATATAATTTTTATGGGGAAAAAAGCTTTGTTCTTCCAACAACCTTGTGAGACAGGTGAGGGCCCCATTTCCCCAGTGTGGCACAGAGAGAGTGAAGAAGTTATCCAGAATACAGTTAGAAAATGTCAGTGCTGGAACTTAAACTTGGGACTTCTGACTCAAAGATCAGGATTTCTTCCATGGTGGACCTTCTAGTATAGATTAAACAACAACAACAACAACAATAACAAAACTATGGCTGCCTTATGCCTATGCATCCATTTAATTTCAATTAGGGAATACTTTATTCCCTGACTGTGATACACTATGCATTTGCATTAATTTAAGCAAGGTGTTGAACACTAATAAGTCCATTACATCTCCTCAGTGAATAATTCATGGCCTAAGAAAGAGTTATTGGTCAGACCAACTTGACAGCTTGGAGCATTATGGAAAGAGAATAAGTTTCCGACCAAGAGACTTGAATTCTGGTTTTCTTTCTGCTACTGTTTAGTTAGTCAGCAACTAGTCTATCCAAGTTATTTTGCTTCATTTCTCAGTGCCTCACTAAGGGGTATATTCCTGATCTCAAGGTTATTCTGCTTATGTATCTAGTTCAGCTAGACACCTGGAAGTCCCAGCTTAGATCTTGAGTCTAGGTGGTACATTACAAAGAGAGAATGATTTTGTAGGAGAACTGGCTTAGAATATCTGAAGATTTTTGTTCAATGTATTGGCTTTGCCACTTATCAGCCTTCCATTAAATCACTCTTATTGATGAGATTAGATTCAAGGAACCAAAAGGAGGGATTCCTGCTGCTCAGGGAGTTAGTGATAAGGTTAGTGGCAGATTTGGGATTCAGAGAACCAAATGAAGAGGTTTGGTTCCCCGAAGTCCCCTTGGGATTCAACTCATGGGTAGGGAGTTTTGGGAACCCTCCTTCTGGTGGTGCAGAGGTCCTTTGTAAAGGAATTTAGGGACCCGAAAAGCTAGACTGATAAAAAGAAGTTTATTGTAGGCATTGGGAAGTCAGCCTTTGCTATTCATGAATAGAAAGGATGAATTCCTTAGTGGTAAGATTTGACAGAGAAGTAAATTTCTAGCAGAGAAATTCCAACAGAGAGATATGAAGTCTCGTTAGGGAAATAGGTAAGGATAAAGAGAGGGTAATACTGAAAGAAAATATTCCAGCGGGCAGAGTTTGCTAATATGCCAGGAAGAGACAGAGTTTCCTTGGCATGGTGTATTAGCTCCTCTTCAAGGATTGGGTTTAAAATTGTCATTTTGTAGCCTTTGGCTACAAGCCCAGGGGGGTAGTGGGGGATAGTGGATGGAGTTTGAGCTGGACTCAAAATAGGCAATCTTGGAATTGAATGGGTATTTTCTTCAATTCAATAGGATTGGTTATCTCTAGCTCCCAACTCAATCAGCCCCTCCTAGATAACAGAATAAAACTGTTTGTCCTTGGGCAGAGTCTTTAATAGAGGCAGGATTCAAGAAGAATTTGTTTTTCAAGAAGTTTTAGAGTTTTGGGGCTCCCTTCATCATTATGAGACTGTCACATACCAGAAAGTAGGGAGGATCTTTCACTTCTTTTTCTATCTGTAGCACTTAAACATGGCACATAGTAAGTGCTTACTAAATGTGTACAGATTGTTCACCCCTTCTTTGATTCTGTCTTCTCATCTTGAAAGTGAATAATAGTTATATCACAACTTCACAGAGTTTTGTGCATCTGATGCATATAAGGATATTTCCTGAATCTGAAATTTCACTGATACAAGGAAATGCTCCATGATATAATTCTCTTTACTAATGGAGATTACCACTTTCTCTGCAGTTTGTAATTTTAGAGAATTGCCTGAACTTCAGTGAATTTCCTCAACATTAAAATGAAGCCATTGGATTACATGACATCGAGAGTTCTTTCCATGATAAAATTTAACTTTAACTTCTAATGGTCAGACACTTTTAAAAGACTGGAATTAAATAATATATGTCCTCAAAAATGAACATGCATGTAAAAATGCAAATTTACCCAAAGAGCCTTTTGCTACTTGATGGAAATTTATTCAAAACTTGTTTCCCTCCTTTTGGAAGTTTCATTCTTGTTTACTGGGAAAACATTTGCAGCAATACACGTACAGTGTGTGTACCTGACTCCTAATCTCCTCATTGGTAAATACCTTAGCACCAGAGTGCCTGGATACATATTTGCCTGAGGGACTAGAATAGCTCTAAAGGAAACTTTCAGGTCTCACAAGGAAATACAATCATTACTTGAAATGAAATACCTTCCCTTCCCCCTTCCTCTTATAAACAGTCCTAAGGATGTGCAAACTGCCATTAAAATGTTCCTCTGAATTGTTGGAAAGTCTTGGAACAAGTTTCATGAGAAAAATGTTGTAATACATTTTTAGTTTTCTTTATTTTCCCAAATTGTGTGTGTGTGTGGGGGGATGGCTGATAGGGAGTGGGTGAATAGGCCAATCAGGAATGGGATTGGATGGTTTGTAAAAGGAACACTTAGTTATCAGAGATTCTGTTCGCATAATACCTATATTGTTTAGCCTTTCTTGATCTCTTCAATATAGGGATGAAGGGATTTGCTTTTCCTAGATATTCCTAGAACTTTGTCTAGATTTTGCTTTCGTTTTTATTACTCTCTACTTTGTATCGGGCCTAACTATGTATCTATCATATCTTGACCAGCAGAATATAAATTCTTATAAAACAGGCTTAAAGCAATCATCAGTAAAACAATTTTGTATTGCTTTCACTTAATAGGGTGCCTTGTATAGAATAAGCATGTACAAAATGTTTCTTGAATTGAGCTAAAATAGACTTTTTTCTGTTTTTATTTGTTTGTTTTTTGTAAGAGGCAATGATTTACTCAGGATCACATAGCTAGTAAGTGTTAAATATCTGAGGCTAAATTTGAACTGAGGTCCTCTTGACTCCAGGGCTGGTGCTCTATCCCATTGTGGCATCTACCTGCCCCTGAAATAGATTACCTGTTGTTATATTTCTGTTTTACCTGTTCTTATTTTCCTTCTTTTCCTTCAGAGTATAGGAGATAAGTCTTAGTCCTGTCATCTCTTCAGGGATGTTTCAAGTCCAGCGAGGATGACTAAGTGGTTAAGCAAATGCTTAGCACCGGCATTCCCACTTGGTTTGGCTAGATAGTTCTTTATCTTCATCTCTTTAGAATCCTTGGCTCCTTCAGGACTCAGCACAAGATGTTACCTTCTGTAGGAAAACTCTTCCAGTCTCCCCAACTGCTACAGCTTTCCCCTCTAAGTTTTTTTTTAATCTTCATAATTTATATCCTGTATGTGCCAATTTACATGTTTTCTATTAAAATATAAACTTCAATTTGGAACTATGCTCAGATATTTATAGGAGCTCTTTTCTGGTGACAAGGAACTAGAATTTGAGGGGATGCCCATCAATTGAGGAGTGGCTGAACAATTTGTGGTTTATGATTGTGATAGAATATGATTTAAAAATCTGGAAAGACTTACATGAACTGATACAAAATGAAATGAACAGAATCAGAAAAACATTGCACAGAGTAACAGCAATATGCTTATTGACTGATAATATTTATCTTCTACTTCCTATTGCGTTGACTCTATTAGCTTTTTATAGCCTCAATTTTTAAATCTTCTACTCCATGATTTATAGAAGACTCATCATATTTGCAAGTATTTGGAAGAAATAGTTCCATAATATATGCTTTCATTATGTACGCACTATCTCCTCTCCTTGCTCCCATTCCATCTCAGACAGATGACAGTCTCTTTAACACAATTACAAGGGGCTATGGCCAGAAAAATTCAGCTTCTATTGGCCAACCCTTAATAATGATGTCTATCTGAATTTAGCTAGGCAAGGTCTTAGATGACAGATGCAGTCCATTGTTGATCTCAAAGTCTCAAAGCCTTTCCAGAGCTTGTACCTTGTTAGTATAGCCTCTGAGAATCCAGAGTCACTTCTACGTCATGATAGGACATTAGAACAGGATTTTAGTGAAGAAAAAGACAGATCATAATATTGCATGTAATATATATGCATGTATTTGTATACAAAGTGTATACAAATTCTAATCATCATGTTATAATTACAACTTGTTCTGATTACAATTAGAACAAATAAAATATTATGTAGTTATGCATACATTCACATACTCACATAGAAATACTTGGATGAATTTATGATTTCATCAGTGTGGGTCCTTTATCAATGAATTCTCCATTGCTTGTTTCTTCTCTCTTCTCTCTTTCCCTCTCCACCTCCCTCCCAGCCCCCTACTTCTTCATTAAGAATCTGTCCAATATACTGGAGGCCTTCCTTTGGTTCTTTTAATATCTCAAGAGGCACCATTGTAACACATGGACCATCCATCTGTTTCATTTTGTTCCTTTAAAAAAAAAACTTATTGATGCCTTTTGCTTTTCCATCACCTAAATTCCTTCGTGTCCCTCCCTTTTGACCTCTCCCAAAGAATCATCTCCTCTTAATCTTGCTACATGACAAGACTGCTTCTTTTTTGATCATACATATTTTAAATAATGTTTGTTAGGCTGCTTCTTGAGAGAAAATTGCCACTGGTAACATGCTGTAACATGCCTATCTCCATTGTGTGGTTTTTTTGTTACCTTTTCATTTATGTACATTTTTATGTTTGGGATTCTGATGGTCCAGATTTATAACCATAAACATCCCTGGGAAATATATTGGTGTTAAAGAAATGGGTTTTTGTAGAAGTGGAAACTGTAGAATTGTGCATTGTAACGCTTTCCCAGATGTGATCCAATATAATTTCTTTCTCCTGCTAAATTCTGAACTTAAGTTGATATCCATTTTAAGGCTCAGTCTAGTAGAATAGCCCAATTTTCAAGGTATATATTACAATGTTGGGAAGTTGTTGTTTTAAAATAAACTTTCTAATGTGAGTTCATAGTTATTATAGATAACTGGAAGGCAATCTGTGCCATCTAGTTCGAGCCCCTCATTTTATAAGTGAGAAAAGTCTGACTTGGAAAGGTTAAATGAATTGCTTAATGCTATACAATAGTTAAGTAGAACAGCTAGGATGATTGTATTGTTCAGTTATTTTTGGTTGTGAATAACTCTTCATGACTCCATTTTAGGGGTTTCTTGGCAAAGATTCTGAACTGATTTGCCATTTTCTTCTCCCGTTCATTATACAGATGAGGAAACTGAGAGAGAGTTAACTGACTTATCTAGGGTCACACAGTAAGTATCTGAGATCAGATTTGAATTCAGGAAGAATAGTCAGCCTGACTCCGAGTCTAGTGCTCTGTGCTCTATGGTGACATCTAGTTACTCTAAGATACTTGCCATAAATCTCTTTTGCATATGGATATCAAGGAAGAGACTTTGTATATATAATGTGATGGGGCTCATTGCAATTAATATAATGGCATACTGGATAAAGTGCTGAACTGTCCTTAAAAATATCTGGGTTCAAATATTACCTTAGAAATGGTCAGATTGTCATCTTTAAAATCCCTTCTATGTCTAAATCTTTGATTTTATATCTACCAATAGGAACATTTGGAGAACCTCACTATCAAACTATTTGAATCTCATCTAAGACATCTTTGGTAATGATGACAACTTTTGAGAACAAATTTTCATATTTGTTGCCATTCAGTTGTTTTTTGTTTGTATCTGATTCTTTGTGACCCTAGTTGGGTTTTTTTTTTTTTTTTGGTTGTTGTTGTTTTGGCAAAGATACAGTCATGGCTTCCTTTTCCAGCTCATTTTTATAAATGATGAAATGAGACCAAACATGATTAAGTGACTTGCCCAGGATCACACAGTGTCTGAGAGAGAAGATGACTCAGGAAGAAAAATCTTCCTTATTCCGGTCCTAGTATTCTATCCTCTGTGTCACCTAGATACCTTTTTTCATGTTTAATAGTTTATTTAATGAGAAAATGTTTTTGTATTGTTGAACAATGTTAGAGCTGGAATGACATCTGTATTTATGATTATATATATATATATAACATATATATACATGTATGTATGTATGAGGTACCTTGTATGAATGCAGCCTTTGAAGTTATGTTTTGCTTTATTGAGTGAAATGCTTTCTGAAAATCAATAAACAATAAATATTAGAATCTTACATTTTCTTTATTCTTTAGTCAGTTATATGACTATAAAGATAGAGTCTACTATAAAAAAATAGCCAACAAACCCTACTTGTTTCCTCTTATATTTCTATTATGAATAGCTTAGTGTATATGGAGTATATTCTTAGAAAGTTTATGAGGATAAGAAAGGAGGAATATGTGTTAGTAATTGCTTTGTTTTTTTCTTATTCATCTGTTGTATGTATGTGTGTGTGTGTGGTTATAGTTTTTTATGTTCTTATGGCTCACAAATGATCTTTTATATTCACGATTAATCCCTCCCCGCCTTTGCAAAACTTTGAAAATTGAGGTGCCTTAACATGTCATTTCTAGCACAGTCTTCTATAATAGTCAAGCTCCAAAGCTGTTCTCTATCTTTACTAGAAGGGTCTGAATATGCTGGTTCTACTATACTTGCTGATGAGAATTGTTCAGTCAATTTCAGTTGTGTCCCCTTTGGGGGTTTTCTTGGTGAAGATACTGGTGTGGTTTGTTATTTTCTTCTCCAGCTCATTTTACAGATGAAGAAACTAAGGCAAACAGGATGAAATGACTTGCCCAGAGTCACACAGCTAGTGTCTGAGTTGCATATAAGTCTTTCCAGGTTTTTCTGATATCAGCCTGCTTGTCCTTTCTTATAGGAGAATAATATTGCATTACAGTTATATATCCCAACTTGTTCAGTCATTCCTTGATTGATGGACACCTCTTCAATTTCCGATTCCTTATCAATAAAAAAAAACTGCTATAAATATATTTTTGGTACAAATAGGTCCTTCTTCCCACCTTTTAAAGAAAATCTCTTTGGGATACAAGACCTAGTAATGGTATTGCTGAATGAAAAGGAATGCACAGTTTGATTACCCTTTGGGTATAGTTCCAAATTGCTTTTCAAAATGGTTGGATCACTTCACAACACTACTAACAGTGCATTAGAATTCCATTTTCTCACTTCCATTCCAACATTATCATTTTCCCTTTCTGTCATATGAGCCAATATGATAGGTATGAGGTGGTACCTCAGAATTATTTTAATTTGCACTTCTCTAATCAATAGTGATTTAGAACATTGTTTTTGGGGGGGATATGGCTATAGAGAGATATTTGATTTTTTTGTCTGAAAACTGCATGTTCATATTTTTGGGCCATTTGACAATTGAGAAATTTACATTCTTATAAATTTGACTCAATTCTTTATATATTTGAGATATGAGGTCTTTATCAGAAATACTGTAAAATTATTTCCCAGCTTTCTGCTTTCCTTCTAATCTTGGTTGCGTTGGTTTTCTTTGAGGAAAATCTTTTTAATTTAATATAATCAAAGTATCCATTTTATATCTCATAATACTTTCTCTGTCTCTCTCTCTCTCTGTCTTTGTCTCTCTGTTTCTTTCTCTTTTTCCTTTGGTAATAAATTCTTCTCTTTTCTATAAATCTGGCAAGTAAACTATTCCTTGCTTTCCTAATTTGCTTCATGCTTTATGTCAAAAACATGTACTCATTTTGGTCTTATCTTGGCATATGACATAAGATGTTGGTTTAATATTTAGTTTTTCCCATACTTGTTTTTTTTTTCCCTCTGAGGCAATTTGGGTTAAGTGACTTGCCCAGGAT
Source organism: Sarcophilus harrisii (assembly GCF_902635505.1). Taxonomy (NCBI): domain Eukaryota; kingdom Metazoa; phylum Chordata; class Mammalia; order Dasyuromorphia; family Dasyuridae; genus Sarcophilus; species Sarcophilus harrisii. The sequence continues at coordinate 152,159,944 of NC_045426.1, read as the reverse complement.
CATCTAGCTAGGTTAGATTTGAAGTCAAGTCTTCCTGACTTCAGGGCTGGTGCTCTATCCACTGGGCCACCGAGCTGCCCTCCTTCCTATACTTTTTTTCTAGTTTCTCCAGCAATTTTTGTCAAATAGTAAGTTCTTGATCCCAAACCTAGGATCTTTGGATTTCTCAAACATTAAATTATTATGGTTATTTACTATTGTGTCTTATGTACTATCTGTTCCATTAATTCAACTATTTCTTAGTCAGTACCAGATACTTTTGATAATTATTAAAATATATAACATAAGAAAATATAATATAAAAATAAAAATTTTGAGATCTGGCATGATTACCTTCCTTCATATTTTCAAATTCTACATTTTCTTGCAAACTACTATTTCTAATGATGGAAGAATATTTGATGCAAATAAATAAATTGATGGAATTAGTTGTTTTGTATGGTCAAAAGCAATGAAAAACTTCATTTCATGGGGGGGTATCTATTTCATGGAGGCAGATCTTTGGGTACAAATCTATGGGACTTAGCTGCATGGTCATCTTGAAAAATGTAGTTTAGTGTCCCAAAGAACTGTCTTCTGAACTTTCAAAGAGCCAGAAACTATTGCTTGGATTTAACAGGGTTATGCCAACTGGAAAGGAAGACAGAAGAAGAGGGGCAGGTTGATCTCATTTTAATATACCATGAGTCATCAGTTCTTCTGGCTCAGCAGTCAGAGGACTTTTTGTTCTCAAATTGTCAGTCCTTTAATCCTGAGTCATTTTGTAGCCAGAAACTAGCTTCTGAGCTCCCCTGTAGTTAACCAAAAACAGGCAGGGAATACCTGTGTATGCTCTCATTTTCACCCTGCCTCATAGTGTTCATGATGAACTTAGTCAAAAGACCATTGTGTAGATAAATAAATATAGCTTCCATGTTAACATCCTTTGTAGAAGATAAAGAATTGGAAAAAAATTAATTAAAAAACTTAACTATCTTCTGTCTGTAGAACATTGTACAAGGAGGCCAGGAGAGACACAAAGTTTAGGTAAAACATGGTTCTTAACTTCATGGAATTTAGAATCTAAGGAGGGGTTACTGCATATACAAAAATAACTAATATAAACTAATGTATAATCAGTGCATAAGAAAGATATGTGTTATGAAAAGTCCAAAGTAGGAAAGGTTAGTATCAACTGAAGAGATCAGAGAAAGCTTTGTGGACAATGTGACATTTCAGTTGGACTTTAAAGCATAGGTAGAAATTTAAAAGACAGAAAAGGAGATGACATTTCAGGCAAAGTACATAGAGTGAGCAAAGACAAGGGGAGGAAAGTACTGAGCATTTATGGAGGATAATGACTTGTTTAGCTTAAGTATTGAGTACCTGGAAGAAAGAAATATGAAATAAATCAAGAAAGTAGGATAATGCTATTTTATGGGAGGTTTTGAATCTGAGCTTTGAATGCCTACTGCTGAGTCAAGTGCAAACTCCTTATTGGAATATGGCAATACAAAACCATTATAAAATTTTGACCAGAGGAGTGATAGATCCAAGCATATTGGTAGGGAAATGAAGAAAAAATTGGAGTGGGAGAAGGAAGAGATAGAAAGACTTATTAGGAGGCTTTTGCAATAGGGCAGATGGGCAGTAATGAAAGCAATGGCAGTAGGGAGGAGGAGACAGATGTGAAATACTGCAGAGGAAAAAGGAACAAGATGATACTGATTAGATATGAGATATGAGGGAGAATGAAAAATAAAAATGAGGTTTCAGACATGGAAGAAAGAGAATGGTTCTAACTGATAGAAATAGAAAAGGCAGAATAGGGAACAATCTTTTAGAAGAAAGATAATAAACTCAGTTTGAAAAATATTGAGTTTGGAGTGCTTCTAAGAATCCAAATAGAAATGTCCTTTAGATAATTGTACATGTAAGCCTTGAGCTCAGGAGAGAAATTATGACTGGAAATACAGATTTAGGAGTCATTACCAAGAAGAAACACTACTTGAAACTTGGCTTCCAAAATATAGTATTGATAACTTCCATTTCCTCTTCTATATACTAGTACCCAAGTCATAGCTAGAAATCAGAAAGAAGCATTCTTGTCATACCTTCAGGTAACTACCATTTTGTTTTATTTGTAAAGAAGCAGCAGACAACAGTTTCTAGATCACTTCCCCTATCTTCCTCCATCTTGACTACAGAGAGATCTTTAAAGTGAGACCAGAAACCAATTCTAATTTGAACCCTTGAAAATTTGAATCTGTTCAAAATTGGACTAGTAGTAAATATATGTGTTTCTTAGTGAAGGAAAAGGATGGATGGAAGAAGATAGAAACACCTCTCTATTTACTCGCTCTGTTTTGTAATAAACTGGAGTCAAACAGGACAATTTTATGTAGCACTCCAATATGTTGGTTGTTCTCAAGTCCATAGTGCTCAAGGAGTAATTGTCTATCATCATATGTGAAGCTCATTATAATTTTTTTTTTTTTTTTTTGCTGAGGCAATTGGGGTTAAGTAACTTGCCTAGGGTCACACATCTGGGAAATGTTAAGTGTCTGAGGTCAGATTTGAACTCAGGTCTTCCTGACTCCAGGGCTAGTGCTCTATCCATTGCACCACTTAGCTGCCCCCATTATAAATCTTAAAGTACTATATAATATTAACTATTATTACAACTGCCTTTTTTAAAAAAAAATCCCTTTGACTAAGTCAGAACACAACATATGACAGAATAAAAAAATTATAGTTCATTGTCCTAGAAAGCAAAGTAAACAAAAAAAATCTGATCCCTTCCCATAAATATGAGGATATATCTTTCCACATATTTCCATGCCATTGGTAGGAGAGGGAATACTTATAGGTTGGATGATTATAATTTCTAGAGTTTTTTCCTAGTTGGAACATCTCTTTGCCTCCAAACTGCCACTTGCTACTTCCTTATGGAGCTACTGATGTCATCTGCTGGGCTGCTTTTTCCAATGAAATGCCATCTGCTGCCTCTTTGTCACAGCTGTTTGCTACCTCTCCATTGACTCTCTGCTGCCAGTTGGCTTCTTTCCCTTTATTGTTGTTGTTCAGTCATTTTCAGTCACGTACCATGCTTTGTGACCCCCATTTGGGGTCTTCTGGGCGGAGATACTGGAGCGGTTCACCATTTCCTTCTCCAGCTCATTTTACAAATGAGGAGACTGAGGCAAACAGGGTTGATTAATTTACTCATAGTTGCACAGCTAGCTAGTGCTTGGGGTCAGATTTGAACTCAGGCAAATGAGTCTCTCTGACTTTATGATACATACACTTCACCACCACCACCAAAACCTCCCAAGATAAGCTTGTAATTTTGTCTTTTCTCTGCTTCCACCTCATCTTCCTCCTTCTACCTGCCCTTGGACCTTCTGAGTACTTAGGAAAGAGTGAACACTGTTCTTTCAAAAGCACATTTAAGCTTGATATCAGGAAGTTTTACAATATTCAGGTTTAACAATTAGAGCTGTCCTAAATGTAATGGAATGTTTTAGTTGCTCCCATTGATGGACTTTAAGATGAGAATGAATGATCACTTGTTGGGTAAGTTTTAGTAGAGATTCCTTTCAAGGTATATGTTTTACTGAATGATTGCTGGGGTGCCTTCCAGCTATACAATTTTGTAATTTTGTAATTCTGTTTTTCTAATTCCAATCATGTTCTTGGATACTAGTTCATGAAAATACCTTGGAGCTTCATTTAGTAATAGTGAAAGGAAAAGTATAAGTGCTAACCTCTGAGTTTCATATTTTTTTTTTTTTTTTTTTTTTTTTTGCTGAGGCAATTGGGGTTGTGACTTTCCCAGGGTCACACAGCTAGGAAGTGTTAAATGTCTGAGATCAGTTGAACTCAGGTCCTCCTGACTTCAGGAGTGGTGCTCTAACCACTGTGCCACCTAGCTGCCTCTACAATATAATTCTTTTGTCTCTCTCTCTCTCTTTTTTTTTTTTTTTTTTTTCCCTGAAGCAACTGGGGTTAAGTGACCTGGCTAAGGTCACATAGCCAGGAAGTGTTCAGTGTCTGAGACCAGGTTTGAACTCAGGTCCTCCTGACTTCAGGACTGGTGCTCTAACCACTGTGCCACCTAGCTGCCTCTACAATATATTTATATTGTATATATATATATATATATATATATATATATATATATAGTATATATAGAAAAATACAAGAATTTATAATTCTTTTGAGATGCAATTCAATTCTATCTCTTCTAGAAGGTCTTCCTTCAACCCCTAAGTCAGTAACAATTGACTTCTTCTGTGGCTTTTTCCTTTCTTATATGCTAATATAGTTCTATATTATATATATTTGTGTGTGTATGTGTATGTGTGTGTGTGTGTGTGCTTGTGATATACTTCTACTAATCTGTGAATTCCATGAGTTGAAGGACTCTGTCTTATTTATCTTTCATTATTTATCATCATAACTACCCTGGGGTGGGGAACAGGTGCTATTCCCCCCATCCATTTTAGAGACGAGAACTGAGGCAAACAGGGTTAAGTGACTTGGCCAGAGTCACCAACCAGTAAGTATCTGAGGCTAGACCTGAACTCATGAAGATAAGTGTTCCTGATTCCAGGACTAGCATTCTATCCACTGTACTACCTAGCCGTTCCTGTTGAACTTTTTTTCAGGAAGGAAAAATAATTTTGCGTATTAACTTTATTTTTCCCTTTTGGGGGAGGTCTGTTCCTATGATTTTGTAAGTATAGTTAACTTCAGGGCAATAGGTAAGTATTTTGCAACTTGACTGGGACAGTGTGAAATCAGAAGACTTACTGAGGTCTTGGACCCAAGTTAACCTGACTCTGAGATGGATATTATCTGACTTTCTATAATTTATCTTATCCTATCTGTCTTTATATATTTCTTTATCAGTCTATCTATAATTTTTATATGTATGTCTTTATCAATCATCTATCTTTGTATATATCTTTATCTGTTTTTATGTCTATTTATTTATCTTTATATGTCTTTATTTTATCTATCTATATTTATATGTCACTATCTATTATCTATATATATGTCTTCATCTCTATATCTATCTTTATATATATGTCTTTATATATATATCTTCAGCTATACATACATATAACATATCTTTATAAATATAGATATTTATATATTTATAGATGTTTAGATATAGCTTTATAGATGTATAGATTTAGCTATCTATAGACATAGAGATATCTTTATAGATATAAAGATATAAATATCTCTATAGGTATAAATAGGTATAGATATATCAACAGCTGAATTATTCCAAATATAGTTGATGCCTAATTTGCAACTGGATTGCACTGCAAAAGTTCCTTTAAAAATTGATTGTTTGGAGTTCAGAATGCCCAAAGAGACTGTTACACACAGTGGACAGGTTCCTATGCATAAAACTGATGATGCTATTCTGCTCAAAACCTTTCAGCAGTTCTGTCTCTCTCTGTCTCTCTGTCTCTAGGAGTCTATTTTTTGGTCTAATTATACATTATTCCTCTTCATGTACTTCATGGTTCAATGAGGCCCATTTTTTGATTTCCAGCATATAACATTGTCCCTTCCATTTTTGTGCCTTAGCATGAGCTGCCCTTGGCAGTTTTAGTTTGAGAAAGCACTTCAGTGTCAGGGATCTTACCCTGCCAGGTGATTTTAAGAATCTTTCTAAGAAAATTCAAATGGAAGCAATTCAATTTCCTGGCATGACATTAGTACGTTGTTCTGGTTTCACATGCATATGACAATGAGGTCAGCACAATGGCTCTGTAATCCATGTTTGGTAGTAAGTCTAATACTAATACCTCTCCTCTCCCATACTTCTCAGAGCCTTCCAAACACCGAGCTAGCTTTGGCAATGAGTGTGTTAACCTCACTATCACTGTAATTTATGTTTATAGCAAATCTAAATTTTCTTAGATTCTGAAAATCATCTGGTAGGATAAGATACCAGACACTGAGGTTCTTTCTCAATCTAAATTGCCAAACATTCAAACTCTATTGCAGAAAGAACAACTCCATTGGACTGGCTACTTTTTTCAGACACCAAATATATGCTTGTCAAAAAAACCTGTTTTATAGAGAACTCACACAGGGCAAGTGCTCACAAAGTAGTCAGAAAAAATGATACCAGGACACTCTCAAGGTCTCTCTTAGGAACTTTAGAATTGATTGCATGACATGGGAGACACTGGCACAGAACTGCCCAGCATGGTGCATCCTCATCAGAAAAGGGGCTGTGCTCCATGAGCAAAGCAGAATCGGATTAACACAGAAGAAACATGCACAAAATTAGAGAATCCACCTCAAATGTTCATAGGGACTATTTGTGTCTGACCTGCAGCAGAACATTCCTAACTCATATTGGCCACAGTCAGTATACTAATTTGACTCTAACAGCAATATCATATTGGTCTTCTTAGAAAACGAAGGATACTAACCAACCAAACAACTAACCAAGTTCTCTTCCTTTTCACCTCTGACTCTTGGAACTAATTTCCTTCAAGGCTTTTAATACCACCTCTTTAAAGAGGTTTTTCTTGATTCTTTTAATTTTTTAGGTTCCTCCCTGATCACTGCATGTTTATTTTGTATGTTTTGATTTTTATATATTCACATATATAATTACATATATATTTTTATATATTTATAGCATATATCTTTATTTTTTATCTTGATTTACTTCTCAGTTGTGCTGCCTTCCTAATCTTCAACTTTTTGAGGTATGAAATTTTATTTTTATCTTCATTTTAGCATTTTTATTCCCAGATTCTAGCACATGGCAAGTACTTAATAAATGTGTTTTGATTGATTATTATTGCCTAGTATGAAGTTATATACACAGTAGGGATTCTGTCAACTTTAATTGACATGATGGGTTATGCAAATACTTAGTATAGGCCATTGTTACTAGTTGTGACTAGGAGAGTGGGAGAAATGCCAGATGTTGATCGGATTGTTAAGAATAGTGAGACTCTTGTTTGAGGCACAGCATGGAGGAGAGTTCTAGAAAATATAGGTATGGAAATAGAGTGAAGGAACCACAATGTTTTCTTTGAAAAGCATATTTACCTCCTTAATGAGAGAAGCTGTTGCTGAGTGAACTATCTAGAGGGAGGGGGTAGCTATTTCTCCATGTCAGGATCATTAGAAGGAACATACTTCTTCAACTTCAATATAAGAAAGAAATGATTATTAAATAACAAATTATTGGGGAGATCTCTGACCTTGCCCTCAAATTTACTCCACCTAGACCATCTTATCCAGATCGAATTATTCTCCACCTAACTAGAAAGAGATTCTAGTTCCATGAAATTTGTCCCACAGTGTTTTAGTCAGTTTGATTTGAGCAGAGGTGAACCCCCTTTTGTCTAGATTGGCTGGGAGTAAGGGGGGTTAGTCTGGATAATAAATATCTCTTTGTCTAAAATTATGATCAGAGTCACAACCTGCCTCCTGCCCCCATTAGAATATGTCCACCTCTCATTATAATATTCATTCTCATTAATTGCTAACCAATCAGTTAATTGCCATCCTCAGGAACACCCGCTCTTCCAAGAATATATGTTTCATGAAGGATCTTTGGCATTTGAGAGTGTCACTAATTATTCCTTAGCATAAATGATAAAATGATTAATTATCCAGAAACTACATTTCTTGAAATTGTATATGTCATAGATACAAGAAACTAGAATAGCCACATCTCTAAATGGAGTTCATAGGATGGGGAGCGAGATACTGGAAAGACAGCGTATAGTATAGAATTTGACATGCTTTTCCTGCACAAGAAAGTAAAGGCAGATTTATTTAAGATACTGTCAGAGCTCCTGCTTGACATTATGACGTGTCTGCTTTGGTATCTTAGGAAAGCAGAGTGAACAACACCGAGGTGACAGCTGGTTGGTTGCTGTCCCTTGTACTTGAAGAGGACCAAAGTGACATCACTATGTTGGGGTCAATGTGTCCAACTGTGACTGCTCAGACCAATACAAGCTCTGAAGTTTCTACCACACATTGGGCACAACTAGACAGCTACACAGCAGAGTGAGATAGAACTAGAGGACCTCCCATATTCACAGTGGCCTGGAACTTCTGTCCTTGCTTGTTCTCAGGGACTCCCTGGAGGTTTTTTCTGAAGGGTCTGAAATTCAGTGTGTTCTGGATAGATAGACTCTGTATTCTGGAAGAAGAATCTTCCCCTAGTGGAATCTTGCTTGTCTTCTTAGTGTGAGGGTAATTAAGGAGTAAGACAGAGAAAGTCTGGTCTTCTCAGGTCACATTACATGAATCAGCCTCTAGTGAGTGAGTGGTAACCTTAGACTTGGCTGACTCTGGAGGTACTTGAGACATGTAAATCTGAGGTTTTCCCTCTCATTAGCATGGTCGGTAGGCAGGTGAGATGTAATAGTACTTGAGAGTTATTAGGGATTCGCCCTCCTCTTTCAGATTAGAAAATTAAGGAGACTTTTTTAGATGAATCAAAAGTAGGAGGTGAAAATGAGGGTGGGGAAAATATGGTAAAATTAGTGCTATTTTTTTTAATCTCACTGGCAAATCATCTAATAGCAGGGCTCTTGTGTTTCTTCCTGAAAATATCCTCTGCTACTCAAATCTAAGGAGAGAGAGAAAAAGAGCAATAGAAATTAAGAGTAATAAGCAAGGACAATGGTTCTTGGAGCAAATAAATGCCATTTCTGTAAGTGAATAGATAAGAAGAAAATTCCAGTCACAACTTGGGCCTTGTACAACCCAACTATTTCCAGCTAATTCCCTGGCCAAAAGGCATTGCACCCTCAACACTGCCAGAACCTTAATGCCCCATTCCAAAACTCTCCTATGGAAAGGAAAACTTCAATCCTGAAATAAAGGGAATTTATGCTTATTGATACCCAACAATGATTCCTTTTTTCTACAGCACTGATGACTGCCTTTCCTTTTAAAACTTTCTGTCATGCATTGTTTGTTAATGAGTAGTTGGTGGAAATAGTTGGGAGTGGGATGTGGTGGAAAATGGCAGCCAGCCTGGCCTTTAGACTGGAAATAAGTATGTTTTCTAGAAACAGAATACATTATTTTTAAAGAAGCAGCTTCCAGCATGGAATATTACTATTCAAGAATCCTGCTGGGCTCCTTCTGTCTCTGAGTGTCTGGGCCTCCCTTTGCCACTTCCTTCCCACCTCCTTCCCAGATGGAGTCTGGCAGACTTCCTTTAACACCAGAGAATACTTTCTGAGGCTATCTTATCTGGGTACAAGGTTAATAAAAGTCTGTTGTGGGTTTGGGGAAAGACCTATTATGATTTAAAACCATCATCATAATTAAAATGGTCAGAAAACAATAGGAAGTAATTTTAAAGCATCTGAAACCCTATCTGTTCCCTGAAGACTGACATACCAGAGATAATGGCTTTGGAGGCAGAGAACCTGGGTTCTAATTCTAGTTCTTTGAATTATTACTTCTGGTTCATTAGATATTACTCCCTGAGTTTCATTTTCCTGTAAAATGAAGGCATTGGACTAGATAAGAGTTTCTGAAAATTTTTTCACTTTTGACCCCTTTATGCCCAAGAAATTTTTATGTGATCCTGGGTATATAGGTTTATAAAATGGGTATACTAATCAAACATTTACTGATAATAAATCATAATTTCATAACTTCCACATTTGGAATTCTATAAGAGGTTGGAAACCACAGTTTAAGAAGCTTTGGAGTAGATGGCTTTAACTCATGGGTTCTATCTGATGTCCACTCTGAGAAATAAAGTTCAATTTAGATAGAACTTGCATTCTGAAGAGGATTGGGTCACTCTTACAGGGGTTGTGCTATAGTCAGCTCAAACTGAAGCCAGGTGTTTCAGTTTTCAGTGTGAGCATTTGAACTGAGGGGTCCTCAAACTTTTTAAATAGGGGGTCAGTTCACTGTCCCTCAGACTGTTGGAGGGCCGGACTATAGTAAAAACAAAATTTTGTTTTGTGGGCCTTTAAATAAAGAAACTTCATAGCCCTGGGTGAGGAGGACAAACGTCCTCAGCTGCTGCATGTGGCCTGCAGGCCTTAGTTTGAGGACCCCTGAATTATTCACTTTGGGAATCCACAAACACTGTAAATCAGGACTTGATTTATTGTTTTGTTGATTGTCTACTCTTAGGAAAGTGATGGAGAAAATGTTAGTGATGTGGATAAACTCTAGAGTGCATCATCCCTTTTTCCCAGGCTAGTTGGTAAATATTTCCCAGGACTCTCCTGGTATAGACCAGATTTTAAACTTGGAACCTTCTTAGCAATCCTGCTCTTTGGATTACAACGCTAGGAACTTGTCTAGGTGCCTTTGCACCTTGTCTTCAGTGCCTTTGCAAGCACCAGGCAGTCATAGAATGGAACATTTACTATAATGTATACAACCAAAATAGAGAAAGGGCTCATACCTGGACTCATAAATAGTGAAGAAAACTGTCTTTATTTGGCTTGGACTTCCCAAAGTACCATACAGTTATTCTTACTGAATGTTACTAGGATTGAATTTTTATACCAGATGTAGGGAATGTCATATTTAAAAAAAACAAAAACAAACAAACAGAGGTGGGAGAGCAGAAGCAGATTAAAGAATAATCAATTGTTTTGTTTTGCTAGAACCAGAAGTGCTAAAATTGAGTTCATGAGAAGTGGATTAGAGCTATATTAGCTAGATTAGCTTTGAATGCTAGTCTAGGAATTTGCATTATGTATTAGGGAGATTTCTCTAGCAATGATATGAATAGGAAGAAGGAAAGGTTAGGTGCAGAGACCAATTAGGTGGCTACCATAATTATTCACATGAGAAGAAATGAGAATTGAACTAGGATGATGGCAGTAGAAATGGAAAATGGGGTATGGATACAAGACATATTTTGGACATAACATCAACAGGACTTGGCAATTGGAAGGCTATGGAGATGAAAGAAAAGGAAAGAGAAAGCATGACTTTGAGGTATCAGAAGATTCCAGGTAACGAGGAAAATAGCAGGGCCAACATAGATAAGAAAAGTAAGAATATGGAAAAGTTCTGGAAGCAAGATGAATTTACTTTAAGACATGCTGAGTTTGAGGTATTAATAGGATACACAAGATCATTTAGAAATAGAAGACTAGAGCTTGGAGCTATTTCTATCAGAATATAGAATATTGATCAAAACTGTGGGGATAGATGAGATCACTAAGAAATAAGACAAAGAAAGGCTGAGAACAAATCCTCTGGAAGACTACCACATTTAATGGGTGGAGTAATGAAGAGGAAGCAACATAGAAAGCAGAGAAGAATTGGTCAGAGTAATTATAGGAGAACGCCTAGCAATTAGCATCATGGAAGCTTAAGGCTAGAGAAAACTAGAAGGGAAGGGAGTCAGAAATGTCCAGAGCTACAAAAAGCCAAAGAAGATGAGAATTGTTAAGAGGCCAGTGGATTGGGTTATTAGGTGGCTGCTGGTAATCTTGAATTAACCAATTTCAATAGAATGTTTTGGGCAGAAGCCATATTATAAGGGAATAAGAAGTGGGTGAGTAGTAAGAAAGTGGACTTAACTATTGAAGACTATTAGAATATGGTGAAAGTCATGTCTTTGAATAATGTGGATGCCCATCACCTCATAGGATTGCTTAGGGTTAGTTCTATGTAGGCATCTATGTAGGCAAAACTCCCAGTGAAAGGGCTTACCCTGCCCTTCCTCATTCCTTGCCATATTCCAGGAAGCTAGAGGGTTCAGGGGTCAGTCCACCAAAGCCGACTGAAAAATTTCCCAGTGAGAACCATATTGCAGAACTTGGCGACATTTTTGAGAATTTCTGCGTATGATTTCACATTATGAATGTAACTTGGGCTTCTAACCAAACTTGGGGTATTTTGTGTGCTGCATACTGAGTATGGAAGGAAAATGAGAGAAAATGAAAAGACATTGTACACCTTTGTGAAGAGTGGACTTGGTGCCAGACATTCCTGGGAGAGAGACACACGTGTGTGGGTTGACACATGGAAGAGAGAGAAAGAGAGATTTCCAAAGACTTCTATAGATATCACACAAAACACCTCAGACTTGGTTGGAAGCCCAGGTTATTTTATTTATTATTTTCCTTCAGCTAGAGCCTTCTATATTTTCTAGGATTCAGACTTTGGATATAACATATCTGTATCTACAGGCAAACAAATGTCTGTAGGTGAAGATTTCCTTCCTCTGCCCCAGAATATTGCCTGAAAGAAATTATAAGCTGGTACATTGTTTTCTTAGTTTTTTAGCTGAGGCAATTGGGGTTAAGTGACTTGCCCAGGGTCACACAGGTAGGAAGTAAGTGCTAAGTGTCTGAGATCACATTTGAATTCAGGTCCTCCTGACTTCAGGGCTGGTGCTCTATCCACTGTACCACCTAGCTGCCCCCTAAGCTGGTACATTGAAATATTTTAGTTACACAAGGTAATTATGGCTGCTGTGATTGAATTAGACCTTGTACATTTTAGGATGTGCTTACTTTTGATCTAGAAATCATGTATCCTATAAAGGTAGGTCTTGTGCAAAATTGTTAAATTTATATTCTGCATTTCTCAGTGGGCAAGGGGGAAGGGAATGAGCATTTAGGTAGAGCTTACTATGTACCAGGCACTGAGCTGGGTACTTTAGAAATATTATCTCATGTGATCCTCACACCAACTCTGTGAGGTAGGTGCTATTATTAGCCTCATTTTACAGTTGAGGAAACTGAGACACTCAAAGGTTAAGTAAGTGACTTGCTCAAAATCAAACACCTACTAGAGTAACTGGATGTGAATTTGTCTCCCTGACTCCAGATTTGTATTATATTTACTGAGCCAACTAACTTCTTATTTCCTTCTTCACTCTATCAGTCACTCACCTTACCCCAAACTTTCCCTAACTTCTACCACTCAAGTTTCTAGTGTTCAAGGGCCCTTATTTTGTTGTCCCACCAACACATGTCCTCTGTAGGTAGTACTCCCATCTCTCCTCTTCTTGGCCATAGCATTTTATTTTTTGCAGGGCATCTCTGATAAATTTATCAAAGGTAAGATGTTAATGGATTACTATATTATCACTCCCAAGGCATGTGAGTATTATTCGAAGACTCCTGGAAATGATAATGCCTTAACTCAAAGGGATAAAATATATTTTTAGAAGCAGACTTTCACATAGCTTGACAAGTTGGTGGAGATGATGATTTTGGGCAGTCCCAACAAATCACACAATTCAGTTCACAATATATATTTACACATGCAATTTTATACTGTAAGAGGGCAATAATATGTCTGTATGGTTTTCTCATCACAGCATTAAATTGTTCAGTATAGCCTCTATCACAAAATCTGATATGGTGACAGAATCTTAATGATTTTGATGATTATTATTATAATCATATGTCAATGGCTCATTAATTTGTCTCGCAAAATATCCCTTTTTGTTACCATCAGAGACTAGTCCCTGGGCTGGATGGATGATGGTTCTAAGTGACTTATGCTGGTGCTTCAAAATAAGTGAATATTGGTATTGTGATGAGGAGTATGTATGTGCTCTTTTTTTTTCCAGGGATAATTCTAATACTTACAATCAGCTCAAAAAGAATGATATCAATTATAGATCTCTGGAGACTTAAAAAAATGGATAAATAAAAAAGGTATTTATTAAGTTTTTACTAAGTGCAAAGCACTGCGCTAAACACTTGGGATATAAATAGCATTTAGGACATTCTTGGAGCTCACATTATTATGGGAGGAGACAACACAAATGGACTGTTTTAGAGGCAAGGTGAATGGCAGGTCCCATAGTCCTTTAGGGTACAGCAGTAAAACTTCTCTTTTTCTTCTTTTCCTTCTCCTTCTCCTCCTCTTCCTCATTCTTCTTTTCCTTCTTTTCTTCTCTTCCTCCTCCTTCTCCTTCCCTTCAATATTTTATTTAAAAAATTATCAGCTTCAGAATAGTTCCAAATGCAAAAAACTTTCCCCCCAAATATCAAAAAGTATACTCTTCTCATTAAATACAAACTTTCTTTTCATGGTACATTGCATCATTGTTTTACATTGATCTTGATGCTACAAAGAATTTTATATTGCATCCTGGAAAATAGTATCGAAATTGTATACACTGAAAGAGGATGTCTAACACCAATTAGCTGCTGCTTAAACTCCAACAGAGAGATTTCTCCTCTCCAAACAAAATTGACCATTTTCTATGTTTGTTAAAGTCACTACTCAAAGAATTTCAACTTAGTTGTAGCAAATGCAAGTTTGTATTTTTAAAAAGAAAACTTTAGGTTGAATAATGGAAGCATTATAGAAAGCAAATATGGAAGGATTAAGGCAAAAAGCTTGAAAAACCAAACCCAATCCTATTGCTTGATGTACTTAGTGCTAACAACCAATAAGGATTTCAAAATAAAACATCACTTACATTACTTTTGTAGAATCATTTCCAAAATTAATGAAATAAGAAAATAAAAATAATTTTTACTCTTTCAATCTTTTCCATAAAAGATTATGTAGTAAGTAGCAAACTTGTACTTAGGTTTTGACTATTTCTTTTTAAAAAATCATTAGTCAAGCTGGGTCATCCTCAGTTTAATGCCTATTCTTTAGTGTCATTTTCATGGATAAAATTGTATTAGTTTCTGATTTTGAATACTGGAACATGTCTAGAACTTTGATGGTAAAGACTTTTTTTTTCTTTTCTAAGTCCTCTGTAGTACCTTCAGGAATGACTATCAGGTTGTAAGTCCTCAGAGGGGCTGCTTCCCAGAATGATGTCTGAGGGCAGTAGACTGGGAAGTCTTGCTTTTCCCAAAGCTATTGGGTTCAGGGTCCTTGGGCTTGTATCCATCAGGGTCTGAAGGGGAAAGGTAGAAAAAGTGACAAGCTAAAAAATTCCATTTGAGAAACTAAAGTGGGAAAATGATTCTTGACTCTGCTCTTTACTTGTAATAACTAACATTTATATAGTGCTTTTAAGCACTATATTATTGACATAATGGCCCCAAACTAACCTTTATATGGCACTTTAAAGTCTGCAAAGTGCTCAGCATACATCATCTCATTTTATCCTCATAACAACCATTCAAAGTATCTGTAGGATCGCAGTTTTACAGCGACCTTAGAGATGTTCTTTCCCAATCCTTTTGTTTTACAAATGGAAGCCACAGAGGTAGCAGAGGTGGGATTTGAACTTAGGACTCAGAAGTTGTGTGTGTGTGTGTGTGTGTGTGTGTGTGTGTGTGTGTGTGTATGTTAAACAAAGGAAGAATCTGAGAATCAGAGACATTAACGCTTGTGGCCACACAATCAATGAAAATCCAAGTCCTTAATGGTGTGTTGGACAGAGAGAAACTAATGAATTGGTTGTTTAGGCAAAGGAGGAGAAGGCACTGATAGAGATCAGTTTAGCCACATGGTCCCACCTCTGGGGAGGTCATTTAATCAGAAATCCAAGTTATATCAAACCTCTGAGACCCACCTTCTGTAAAACTCTCCAGCAGTCTCACTTTGCCCCGTCCTGTCAAAAATCCCAGTCATATTCCTGAGGTTAAATTTTCCCTGTAAAATCTACTCATGAGCCATCCTGTGGCTGCTGATCTCCTTTGGGTCAGTCTACTACAACACTCTAAGTCTTGGTGTTTTTCTCCTTACCTCTGCCCCATGGCACATGATATCTCCCCTAACTACCATGCTTATGAACCCCACTTCTCCTCCCTACAACTAACTCTTTTGGGGTGCTGTGAACCCTTCAGGATTTAGCCTGCCAGCCAAGGGCATGCCCCACTTCATGGGGTATTTCCTTTCTCCTAATAAATGGCAAGTTCCACTAGGAAACTTGCCCTTTCCATCATTAATTATTAAAATCCCTTTCTATGCTCTCACAGCTCTACTTCATATTTATCATTCCTGATGTCTATTGTATCTCTTCATTTTGTCTGTAAACTCTTCCCTAAATAAATCTACCTTTTGTCAAAGAGAATGGCCATTTTGTATTCTTCATGAGCGAACCCCAACTTTTGGTACCCACCATCATCTGGTGTCTCCATTATCCACATCATAAGACAGTTCTTTTCACCGCAGTACCTGTGTGACTGAGCAAATTGCATATCCTTTCTGAACCTCCGTATGCTCCTCTGTAAAAGAAGGCATTGGATTAGTTCCCTTTCAACTCTAGATCTGGATCCCAGGAAACTGAACACTATATTCATTTTTCAGATTTTCCAGCAGGGGGCATTGTATCCTTGATTTTTTCCGAGATAATAAGAAAATGGCTTTCTTGTACTCACTATGCATTCCACCCATTAATAATAACAACAAAAAGTCCACATGGCAAAGATAAATAGTAAAAAGAATTATTAATGAAGCAAAACAGGAGCTATTAAGGAATCTTTCTTGCAACGCTTAGCGTTTGGGGGGCAAATATCCCTTATGTGAAGAGGTAGCCTTATTTTCTCCACTGTTTACTTACGTTAGGCAATGAAGTGACAAAGAATGAAGGTGCCGGATTTTTTGCTCACAAGAAAACAGGGGATAATATATTTGTTTGTACTATGGGATTGCAGTTCTACTAGAAGGAACACTTGACATTTTCATGAGTGCCTCCAGGGAGAAAAGGTACTAACTTCAGAACTTAGTTTTAATTATACTAAGGAGATTACATTATTCAAAAGCATCCCACTGGTAAGGTGCAACATTTCCCGAAACAGTTTAGTGGAAAATGCCACATTAATCAGTTCGATATTTCACTGAGATGACTTAATGATGGGGAGAAGTTTAAAGTATCATAGCACTAAAATGCAAAAAGGGGTGAGTGGGGGTAGAAATGAGGAGGGGGAGGTGAAGGGATGGATAGAATGTTCATTTAGGGGAAAAGATGGGCTTAGTTTAGAGTTCTGCCTTGTATATTCCTTATAATAAAGCTGGCTGTCTGTTCCGGGAACCCAGTAGGGATCAGATTCAGCATATGGGTCCCCCATGATTTCTGAAATAAGGGAGATGGTAAGGGTCTGAGAAACAGCACCAGGGGAGAAGGAAAATGTTCAGGAAATCTTGGCTTCCCAGATTTTCTATTGCCAAATCCAAGCCCTGCTTAACTTGGCACTTCTGCTAATTTCTTCCTTATCCAAATGGGCAAAACATTAGAGGAGGGCAAAAATAACACTCTGAAGGTCTCCATCTTCTCATGCCCTCTTCCTTCCCCAGCTCATTCCTTCTGGCTACCATATCCACCTTCAATTCAGCAACTGTAAAAAATTCTAGGGCCATTATTACCTCAGCCCCTCCTCTATCTGGGGTTTCCATTGACTTCCAGAAATCACAGATAGAGATTACCTGAATAAGAAACTGGCCTTAGAGTAATAATAGTTTTGTACTTTCCAAAAAACTCTTCTAATCTGCCAATGTGAGCCACTGATTGTGGAGAACAGCCAGGAACAGAGATTAAGTCACTTAGAAAAGAACTAGCAAAAACTCCAGATGTGTAATCAGACATGCTGAGGCTAAAGCCATAGAATCCTAGTTGTAGAACTGAAAAGGGACCCGCAAGGCCATTTAATCCAATTGAGTGATTTGCCCAGGGTTATACAAGGAAGAGATAAAATTTGAACCCTGATTCTCTGACTTTGGGCAAGTAGATGTCAAAATGGATGGAACACTGGTCCTGGAGTCAGGAAGACACATCTTCCTGAGTTCAAATTTGACTTCAGACATTTAATAGTTGTATAATTCTGGGCTAGTCACTTAACTGTGTTTGCCCTAGTTTCCTCATCTATAAAATGGGCTGGAGAAGGAAATGGCAAACAACTCCAGTGTTTTTTCCAAGAAAACTCCAAATGGGGTCACAAAGACTCAGATATCACTCTGATCTGATAAATCTCTGATTTTATCACCAATGTACTTTTCACAGTGTGTCAATGGTATAGTAAATAAAATTAACAGAATTTCGTACTTGTCTGGTATAATAAGGCTGCAAAGTTTTAAAACTAAAAGGTACCTCACAGCCCAACTGTAACTTTAGCAGCCACAAAACTGGATGAGAACCATTACTCTAGGCTTTCATGCTCTCAAGGAGTATGCTAGCCAGCAAGGGACAGGGGACATAAAGAAGCAGGAAGTATCACAACTTTTATATTTGTTGAAATTTGTAGCCAAGAGCTAATACCATTTGTCTTCAGCCTTTGCTGCAAGGAGAACCTAAACCGCCTTTGGATTAGAGGAGAAAAATCAATACAAAAGTAGCCTAGCTAGATTGTCCTCAAGGTACACACTTTTGACATTTCCCTGTTAGGTTTTCTTTTCCCTATTTCTTAGTAAATGTTATGAGGGGTTTTCACTGTGTACATGGTATTGTTTCTTTGCTGGTTTATGCATCAAGGTCAAGCTCCCTGTATACACCTTTAAGGCTCTCCTCTTGTGATGTTACACTTCTTTCTCTCCTAATCATTTTTGTTGTTCAGTTACTTTTCAGTTGTGTTTGATTCTGTGACCCCATATGGTATTTTCTTGGCAGAAATACCAGAGTGATTTGCCATTTCCTTCTGCAGTTCATTTCACAGATGAGGAAACTGAGGCAAACAGTGTTAATTGACTTTCTCAGGGTGACACAAGTAGTAAGTATCTGAGGTTGGATACCTACCTCAGGAAGGTAGAAATTTTCCTGACTTCAGGGCTGATACTCTATCCACTGCCCCAACTAGCTGACCACTTCTTTACTTATTCTTGCCTCCCCCAACCCTCTTTCCCCCTTTTAAACTTATGTACCCCTCTTGTATCACGATACTTATCCTCTTTATAATCCCTCCCTCCTCCCCTTTGAGTCTTTCCCCCTTCCTTCCCTTTATTACTCTTTTTTCCTTTTCCTCTCCCCGTTTTAATGAGGCTAGAGAGAATTTTCTTAAAACAAATGTCAATTATTTTTTCTTGAGCCAACTCCTGATAGAGTAAGATTCACACAATGTTCCCCCCTCTCTAAATTCCCTCAGATATGATAAGTTTCCTTAGCCTCTTTGTGGGATGTGGTTTCTTTTATCCCTCCTTCCCACCTTATTCTGCCATCATCCCTTTTCCATATCTATTCCCTTTTTATGTTATATCAGTACAATCAAATTATACATGTATTCTTTTGTATATCCACAACAGAAATACAATTTCAAGAGTTATTTACCTTTCTGCATCTCTTGAGTTCTATGCTTGAGATCAAATTTTTGTTTTAGTTCTGAGTTTTTCAGAAACAAATGGAATTCATTTGTTTCATTAAATGTCCATCTTCTTCCCTAGAAGAAAATGTCAGCTTAGCTGGTAGTTTATTCTTGGCTGCATCTCAAATTCTTGTGCCTTTCGGAATATCATATTCCAGGCCCTTCTTTCCTTTTAATGTAGAGGCACAGATCTTGGGTGATCCTATTGTGGCACCTCGTATTTAAATGGTTTTTTTTTGCTTGTAAAATTTTTCCTTAATCTGATAGTTCTGAAATTTTGCCACAATATTCCTTGGGGTTTTTATTTTAGGGTTTTTTCCAGAAGGTCGATAATTCCTTTCAATGCCTATTTTACCCTGATTCTATTACATCTGGGCAGTTTCTTTGATGATTTCTTGTAAAATAGTATCTAGGCTCTTTTTTCATCATAGTTTCAGAAAGTCCAATAATCCTCAGATTATCTCCTAGATCTATTTTCCAAGTCTGTCGTTTTTGCAAGTAGATAATTCATGGTTTTTAGTTTGTCATTTTTTTTCTTGACTGATTCTTGCTGTCTCAATGAATCATTTGCATTCAGTTCTACTTTAAAAATTATTTTCTTCATTAGCTTTTTTTTTTCTGTATATGTCCAATTATTTTGAATGTATTGTTTTGTCTGTGGAATTTTTTCCATTTCACTAATTTTTTTTAGTGAATTATTTTCTTTTTCCAATTCACAGATCCCTACTTTCTTTGTGTTCTTTGTCTTTTCCAATTCACGGATCCTACTTTCTTATGAGTTCTTTGTCTTTCCAATTCACAACCTACTTTCTAGTGAATTCTTTATTTTTCCAACACAATTCTACTTTCCTGAGATTTTTACTTTTCCAATCAGATTTCAGGAAGTTGTTGCTCCTTTAAGCTTCTCTTTCCTTTCCCATTTATCTTCTAACTCTCTTTGAGACTTTTAATGGTCTCTTCTATGAGAGCATTATGAAAGGAGGACAGTCTGAGCATTTTTGCTGTTTGAGGTCTCTTCAGGTTTGCCTACCCTCTTTTTCTGCATAGAAGCCGTCGATCATTCTTTTCATCTTTTTATTCATGTTTTAAAGCCTTTAGGGTAGGTCTCCTAGGCAAGGGGGTTACCAGCTTCCTCTGCAGAGCAGGGAAAGATGTAAACTGATTTCCGGCTCCGAGGTATGGGAGTGCTCTGAGTGAGAGTTTTCCCTTCCCCCAACAGGAAGTGGATTCAGCACTGGCCTAGCTATCAAACTGCTTAGTAGGGCTGTGTGGGTTAGCGATTGCCCTCGGCTAGAGACTAAGGGGTGAAAGTGTCACTGCCCCAGGCCGGAGCCTCTTGTAGGACTGTGAGTATTAGCAGCTGACCGCAGACCGCAGACCGTAGACTGCAGACCGCCTCAAACTCTGCCCAGCGTCTCTGCCTGATGCAAATCGGCCCTGGAAAAGCTCTATGACCCCAAGCCGAGCCCCCCACTGCGCAGATTGGAGGCTAACCCGGGCTGCGTCCTCCTGCCGTGCAGGATCACAACTGCCCCAAGGAAAAGCCCGGTACTGGGGTTGGGCTGGGCAGCGCTTGTGCTGAGATCTGTGCCTTCACCCTCGGTTTGAGACTCTCCTCGAACCACTTTCTCCCGTGCCTGCGCCGATCTCCCCCTGGCCCTGGAACCAACCTTTTTGGAGACTGCAGATTTTCTTCGCGGTGAGTTTTTCTACTTCTATCTTTACAAATTGTAGCAGTCAAGACTATTTTTGAGGCTCGATATAATATTGATAAAGAGGGTAAGAGAAGAGCTTAGAAAGCCGCGTGTGTCTTCTCCGCCATCTTGGCTCCGCCCCAATGTCTAGCTGACCACTTCTAATTGCTACTCTGCTCCCCTGGAAGGAATTCATCTTCCATTAGCCCTACTTTTCTCTGAGCTTCTTATACCATATATTTTTTGGGGTAATCCATCTTTACATGAAATGGCATCAACCTCATCATCTTACAATTTAGCTGTTTTCTTCAGTTGTTCTACCCATTGGTTAATACATGTCATCTTCCCTGGCCCAATTTGCTAGGTACAGATCCTGCCCTTCGGGTCTAGCAACTATAGGTACAATAGGATGCTCTATTCTGTCTACCTTCTTGTCAATATTCCTTTCCTCTTTTTCTTTCCTGGTTGGATGTTGATCCCATCATCACTAAGGTAAGACTCATCTTTTCCACAATGGTCTAAATCAATTTCATATTCCTTATCAGTGGGTGAACAATCCAACTCAAGGTGAATTCTGTTTCACAATAATAGGAAGAACCAACATTGAAGGAACAAAAAACCATGTGCTATGAATGCTTGTTCTCCACAAGTCAATTGTTCTTGTGTTAACTTTTCTGATAACCTGAACAGAGAGATCAATTGCATCTACTTCCCAGGGTCAATGTCTGAGTTAAAATTTGAACTCATGGCTTTGTAACTTGTATTCCTAGCACTCTATCCATTGTGCTTACTCTTCTGGCCCCTTCCTCCCCTTTCCAATGGTGGTGACCCTCCCTTCTTTGGCTGGATGGACATGACCCCTTAACATGCTTAGAGTGTTAGGTAAGATAGAAGGATTCATGGCCTTTTCATTTTCTCTGTTCCTGCACCCCAAAGTTGTAGCATAGACTATGAGGAAGAAGAGATGTCAGAGGCTAGTCCAATTCCTTTATTTTACAGATGAGAAAACTGAATTCTAGGAGAGGGAAATGATCTAAGACCATAACAGCAGTAAGCATAAGAGGTAGGATTTGAACCTCTGACTCCAGAGTCAGTGTTTTTTTTTTTTTTAATTAAAGTTTTTTATTTACAGAGCATATGCATGGGTAATTTAGTGCCTTTTTTTTTAAACTAAATTACACTATACAGCTACTGCATTCTCTGGCCAACCACAATGTCATCCACATCCCTCAATATTGCCCTCTGACCTGACAATGCACTCTAAAGATCCCTGGATTAATCACCTGCCTTTCCGCTGAACCCTCTTATATATCTTTTCAGGTACTTAGGTGGAACAGTGGATAGAGTGACAGGCCTGACTCATTGTTGTAAGTGCAAATCCAGCCTCAGACTCTTAACAGCTGGGTGACTCTGGGCAAGCCTTTTAACTCTGCTTGCCTCAGTTTCCTCATCTGTAAAATGAGCTGGAGAAGGAAATAGCAAAGTGCTCCAGTATCTTTGCCAAGTAAACTGAACAACAATAACAAAATATATCTTTGCTCTTTCAAGTAGAATGTGAGCTCCTTAAAAAAGGGCTATTTCAGCAAAATAACTGTATGGACATGTATACATATATTGTATTTAACTTATACTTCAACATATTTAATATGTATTGGTCAACCTATCATTTGGGGAAAGAGGTGGGGGGGAAGGAGGGGAAAAGTTGGAACAAAAGGTTTTGTAATTGTCAATGCTGAAAAATTACCCATTCATATAACTTGTAAATAAAAAGCTATTAAAAAAGGGGAGGGGCTGTTTCGTTTGTCCCATTGTATCTTCCATGCTTTGTACGGTGCTTGGTATATACAAAATACTTTTTCATTAGTTAATTCACTTGTAAAATGAGGGTTTTAAATGAGATAATATATTTAAAGCACTTTGCCTGGTCTTGAAGTTCTGTTCACATGTCAATTTTTATTATTGTAGTAATAAAGGATGCAGTGGATGACCTTGGTGTCTTTGATATCAGATTAAGCACTGTCATTCCACAGCACTTGTGTTAGCGGCTTTTATGGCCATTGGAACAAATTGTTCTCATCTACCCATTCTGCTGGAAGAAAGTCTTCACAGGTTTGAGGTGAACACCTTTCTAACTCACTGACTGATGTGAAGCCTGTTGATTACCCTCAACGTGAGTCAGCCAATCTGCTGGGGTGGTTTTACTATATGGGGCTATTGCTTCTTAGAGTCACTGGTGAGAACTGGGTGAGAGGTGTGCCTCACAAATACAATTCATGAGAAAGTCCAGATGTTATTGGTTTCCCCCCCAAACAATGGATGAACAACAACAATAAAAATACACAGCAATAATTCTGTGATTCTTAGCTTCTTAGCTATTGCAGTATCCTTATTCTTTTTTGGTTTGATTTTGCAATCCTATATAAAAGATAAAAGACTCATTTTCTTTCTTGCTGAGGCAACTGGGGTTAAGTGACTTGGCCAGGGTCACACAGCTAGTAAGTGTTAAGTGTCTGAGGTCAGATTTGAATTCAGAGCCAGCACTCTTTCCACTGTGCTATCTAGCTGTCCAAGACTCATTTTCTTTCAAGGATGAAAGTGAATTCAAATTTTGTCTCACAAATTTTAAAATATCTTATGAAATAAATAAAGAAGTGACATGTGAATAATTAAAGGGAAGCTAAGAAGTATATCTCATCACTAAAACCATAACATTGACATTATAACATCCAGATAACTTTATAAAAAGGTAGATACTTTGATAGGATTTTTCCTCTGGTTCTTGTGAAATCAGGAATGGAAGTCACTGGTTTTTCCTCTCTTCAACACATTTCACTAAAACCCTTGTGTTAGGGCTTTCCTACTATTCTCTATTACAGATTAGGTGTAGGGCTCTTGATTTGCCAGTCCTGGCCTCCCTGTATTTTCTTAATCCTTAGAACTGATAAGGTTTAGGGAATTTATGGCCAACTTACCTGTTTTGAGTCCAGTTTTGTTACCATTTGGTTTCTGAGCTCAGCTCTGCTGCTTCACATTTGGTCATGTCCATCTGGCATAATCTTAGCCTGATGACACAGAGCCTTAGGGTAGAAATTCTTACACTTTGGGCATATGTAATTGTGCCTTAGGGAATAACAAGTCGTGGCTTAGCCATGATTCCATGGATTGTCTAGCCCTGAGTGTGATTGCCCTGGGAAAGAGGGCAGCCTACTTCTCAGATAGTCTGACCCCCATGTTAGTGCAGGGGAGTTGGGAGAAGGTAGTTCCCATGAGATGAAAATGAAGGTGAATGGCTGTATCACTTGTATGGGGCTAGTGTGCGGATCCAGAGCTAGGTATAGGGATGGTGATCATCTGGAAAAAAAGCTATCTCCTTTATGTTAACGTCTTGGGGTAAAGCTCTTGTCACTTCATGCATTCGTTACAACTCTTTCTCAAAAGAAATTTGAACATACAAAGCTTCTGAGAATCACTCAGAGAAGGAGGAGCAGCCTGCTGTCAAACTGACTTGAAATATGGAGTGTTAATAAACAAATGTAAAAATACATTATGCTACTCACTGGCGCAATGTCTTCATTGTGAGTTTAGGCTTGTTTACTTTTAATTTGCTATTCTGGTACTCCTCCATAGCCTCTCAGTTCCAAAGAGGAGAACTCCAGAGTACTTTTAAAAAATTGCCATTTTAGAACAATTGGAAAAAAATTCCATCAAAACACAATATCACATCCAGAAGAACAAACTATTAACAATACCTGGTACAGTTCAGGGCACATAGTATGTGTTCAAAATAGGTGTTTTGAATGAATGTGGATAATGGTTCTGACTATTCCCTTGACATCCTCTTTCTCTGTTGATAAACTTGTTTCTTAACTTTAAAAGTCTCATGTTATTTATTTGCTGTAGTTGGAATAATGCATTTTTACTGTGTTTGGCTATATTTTGGACAGGTTGAAGATTCCACAATTTATCATTCTAGTAGTCTGAAAAGAAGTTTTTTGGTATCTTCTCTGAAAACATATGTAATGGGAGATGAGTGCTGATACAGTTCTCCATGGGGAAGAAACTGGGGAGTTTGCTTCTAGAAAGATATTGTGCAGATATTATATAACTGGTTCTGGTCTGCTAACATATGATGAGAATGTGAACTATTGATTGTGTTTCTGGAAAAAGGGATGCATTTAAAAGGCTGGGACTTAGCCTTTGCCCTTGATTTGCTCTTGCCTTGTTAAGATTGGTTAGAGACAATGCTAGAAGAGGAGAGGCCTTAGGACCTCCAGTTCCAAAATTTACAGGTGATTTGTGAAATAGATTTTGCCTTTTTGTGTTGGTACTTTCTTTTTTTTTTGACAAAGGAAAATAGTGAGGGCTATGACCTTGTGAGTTGTAAAAAGTCTAGAGAGTGACCCATTAGAGTGCCAGAAATGGGGTTTATGATAAAGTTTTCCCAAGCCACATGGCAAGAAGCAAGATTCCAAAGTGACTTGGTTGATCTAGTCCAGTAGTAATAGAGATGGAGCTGTGATACATTTTAGAAGTGAACTTGGTAGAGTGAATATTATTTAGAAACTATTAAGTCTGAGGCTTCTGTTCTCCAAGAACAGAGGTTGAGTAGGGAAAACTGATAACACATTAAGTGATATGTCGAGGATCATATAGCTAGTATATATGAGGTGTTTTCCTGATTCCAATTCTAAGGCTTAGCCTATTACTTCATAATGCATGGATAATAGGTTGGATCTACTCTAGGCATATCTCCCCTCCTCAGCACTCTGAATCTGTCCTTCCTTGGAATCTTCAATTCTAGAGCCTTGATGAAAACTTCCTGACCTTATACATCTTGAGTAAGGGCCAATCCCTGGCAGCTCCCTGCTTGTGACATCAGTTTGCCAAAATTGGGCTATCTGTGGGTGGTCTTTCACAAGATCATTGCTGAATACACTTCTTCCTCCTAAAATGACCTGAAAATCATCATATTTTAGGCACAATGATTCTCTTCCCTTCCAATATCACCATTCTGTCCTAAGTTAGAGACCTGATTATGTCCTTTTTTTCTTCTGGTGATTGAGATTAGGGGGTATCCTGTTTCCCCTCCACCCTTCTTCCCATCCCTCATATTTTCTCATGTCCCAGCTACTCAGAAGATTTTGTGTGAATTAAAAATGAATTTGTGATAAAGGCTTATTTATTTAGTACTTGTTGGCCTGTATCATTTTTTATGAAGGCTTCTAGGTCCCCACATTACTGGAATAGATTGAGGCAGACAAAAATCTGTGTATTTAAATGATTGTATCATCATTCCTTCTTCCAGAGCAGGAACCAAGCATGCCAGAGAACACGAAACATTAGAGCAAAAGTGGGCAGTTGGAAGGCCACAGATATACCCCAATTTATGTCTGCAATTTCCTTTTAGTGGGTCATTGTTTGTCCTTCCTTCTCAAAGAGGACCATGACATCAGATAGGTGATACCATGACACACAGGTGAATTGGATTTAAGTGATGGAGGGCTGTGCAAGGTCAACAGTCTCACTTTCTCCTGTAGAGCCATCTGGGTCCAGTGGCCAGAAATAGATCAGGATGACTGGAGATGGCCTGGATCAGTGGGACACCTTAGCCTTTTTAAGCGGAGGTGTTTTTTTTTTTTTTTTAAACAGATGTCAGTTTGATGAGGCAATGGCCATTCAGTGGGTAAGGCTAGGTAAGAAATGAGGCAGACAATGGCCTCTTTTATCTAGTTTAAAAACCAATCAAATCAATCTGGAAGGGAAATACTCTCAGGATTTCTGGCCAAAAATACATAATTGTTATTTATGTTCACTGTGAACCAGTCAGGGAATAAACAACAACCAAATGGGGTTTGGCCTGGGACTTATTGTTGGCCAATCACGAATAGTCTGGGTGATTTGAATTTAAGGCTACATTCTTCTTCTTCTTCTCTCTTCTTCTTCTTCTTCTCTCTTCTTTCTTCTTCTTTTTCTTTAAATAATAATAGCTTTTTATTTTTCAAAATACACACAAAGATAGTCTTCAACATCCACCTTTGCAAAATCTTATGTTTCAAATTTTTCTCTCCCTCCTCCCCTCCCTTAGACATCAAGTAATCCAATATAGGCTACCCATGGGCAATTCTTCTAAACATATTTCAATGTTACCTCATGCAGCAAAAGAAAAATCAGATCAAAAGGGGAAAAAAGAGAAAGAAAACAAACAACAACAATGGTGAAAATACTATTTTGTGATCCATATTCAGTTTCCATAGTCCTCTCTCTAAATGTGGATGGCTCTTTCCATTACAAGTCCATTGGAATTGCTTAAGGCTCGATTATTAAGAAAAAAAATCTAATCTGTAAGCCCCAAGTTATCTTGAGAGGTTTCAGCAATCAAAATTTACATTCCTGTGGGGAGGTAGAAATACCTGCCAATGGGCTGACTCTCACCATACTCTTGAAGCCATAAAAATGACCCTCCTTACAGTCTGAAAGGGTTATATCTCATGGTTTCCCACTCTTCTGATAAGTCCATTTTTTTCAAAGGCAACAGGGCTGTTGCAGTTTTATATCACAAATAATAGTCATTGCCCTTCCTTCTCCTTAAATACCCTGACTGATTGTTCCCTTTGCATGCTGTAATGGTCATGTGATGACTACTTTTCCCCTTACCCTAACCCCCATTACTTGCTCCAGGATACTCTACTGGCTTCTCTTATTTCTCATATTTTATTAAAAAATTGAATAATAGCTTTTTATTTTCAAAACACAAGCAAAGGTAATTTTCAACATTCACCCTCGCAAAACCTTGTGTTCAAAATTTTTCTCCCTCCTTTCCCTCAGCCCTTCCCTTAGATAGCAAGTAATCAAATATATGGTAAATATGTACAATTCTTTTATACATATTTCCACATTTATCAGGCTGCACAAGATTATAAAAACTTTATATCTCTAATGTGTGAAGAAGTTCTTTCGCAAAATAGTAGGTGCTTAATAAATGGTCATTACTGCCCCCACTTACTGTAAAGGAAATTCTCATGACTTAAGAGAGGGATATAGCAGTGGGAAAGGATTGCCTACCTCAGGATTTCTTAAACTTTTTCCATTCTTGACCCCTTTTTACCTGAGAAATTTTTATACGACCCCAATATATAGATATACAAATCAAGCATTTACTGGTAATAAATCATAAAGAAATTTATTTTAAAACAATTCTTTGGCAAAAATATAATTTTACCATTTGTTAAAGATGAAAGCAAGTTTGCCTACTAATGAAATGGATGTGCTTATTTATTTCTGCATAATGAATTAAATCTTGGCAGAATATTTGATGTCTTTTATATTGTTGCCAAATTTTTGGTGACCCCTACATTCTCAACCCGACAATGGATTGAAGTCCCACAATTTAAGAAGCTTTGGTTTACCTAAAACAGGAGGATTTAGAAAAGTGGGAATGAAGTGGAGATGCTAGAGATGAAGCTTACAGGGAAACCCTTCCCAAGTAGTAGCAACAGGATTGGGAACCTTGCTTTCAGTGTGTGTGTGTGTGTGTGTGTGTGTGTGTGTGTGTGTGTGTGTTGGGGAAATGAGGCTGGGTGTTTACAGAATAGCAGCTGTGGTTTTCTGAGCACTGTTAACAGGGCACTGCCCCATCAAAGGCTGGACTTAAATGCTTCCTGATGGGGCCACCAGAGCTTGTGTTTAGCAGACTCTGTACAACCACCATGGGCTGACTCCTCATTATTCCTTGAGCATTAGTCACCAAGATACTAAGTTGGTCATCTTTCACTGTCTTCCCTGCCCTTGTGCCTTAGCTACCTGCATATACATTCAGTTCCCATATGACCTTCAAAAACCTTGACTCAACTCAAATATCCAATGCTTATTTTACCACTAAATTTCCAAAAAGAGTCATCTATACTTTCTACCTCTGTCACATGCCTTAACCTGTTATAATCTTGTTCCTGATTACATGATAAATCAAATAATCGTGAAGTCTGATGACTTTTCTCATCTCTCATCCTCCTTGACCAATCTGCAGCTTTTGAAGATGTTGACTTCAACTCCTACAGGATAGTATCTTCTATCTGTGCTCTATGACAATACTGTCTCTTAGTTATTCTACCATTCTTTCTGCTCTCATCCTTCAGTGGTTCATCTTCTTCCCTCAATCCTCCAAGGAGGGTGGGTTTTTTTCTCTCCTTCTCTCCATTTCTCCCTTTCCATCTTTGTTTCTGTCTCTCTCTCTCTTTGATCTCATCTGTTCCTGCAGGTTCAGTGATCATTTCTGCACAAGTAGGGAAACTGATATTTTTTACTGGCCAAAATCCTGCATCAAGGCTCTCCAAGAGCAGCTGATAGATAGGCATAGTGATGACAGGAATGCTGGCTAGGTGGGTGGAGAATACTAACTTCTCCAATTGCTCCACATAGGAACTTTTATCCCATCCTCTTTAATCAATCTCTCTCCCTTTTTATTGGTTCTTTTTCTGCACTTTCAAATATGCCCAAATCTCTACCATCTTTTAAAAAATAAACAAATCTCACTAGACTTACTATCCCTGCTAATCAACATCTTTTCCCTTTCTCAAGCAAATTTCTTAGAGAGAGCTGTCTTCACTCACTGTCTCCATTTCTACTTCTCTCATTCTTCAATTTTTGCAACCTGGCTCCCTTTATGACTCAATTGAAACTAATGTCTCCAAAGTTAGCAATGATTTCTTAATTGACTGATCTGTTCTTGTTTCAGTACATCCTTCTCAAATGAACAGATGCAATTGATACTGTTAGCCACCTTTTTTTCCTGGATACTCTGAGTTTTCATCATAGTGCTCTCTCCTGATTCTCCATTTATCTCTCTAAATGCTCTTTATTCTCCTTTGTTGGGCTCACCATTGTTCATATCATGCCCTCTAACCATGAACATTTCTCACAGCTTTGTTCTGCTCAGCTTCTTTCCCCCTCCACAATCTCTATACTTGGTGAACTCATCAGCTCTAATTTTCAACCCTATTGAGATGACTCACAGATCCTATCTAGTTCTTTTTCTACTTCAGGCCTATACTATCAATTAAATTTCCATTGGAAAGAAATGACCAACAGGATGATTTCAGAAAGGCCTGGAGAGACTTACACGAACTGATGCTGAGTGAAATGAGCAGGACCAGGAGATCATTATATACTTCAACAACAGTACTATATGATGACCAGTTCTGATGGACCAGGCCATCCTCGGCAACGAGATCAACCAAATCATTTCCAATGGAGCAGTAATGAACTGAACCAGCTATGCCCAGAAAAAGAACTCTGGGAGATGACTAAAAACCATTACATTGAATTCCCAATCCCTATATTTATGCACACCTGCATTTTTGATTTCCTTCACAAGCTAATTGTACAATAATTCAGACTGATTCTTTTTGTACAGCAAAATAACATTTTGGTCATGTATACTTATTGTGTATAATTTATATTTTAATATATTTAACATCTACTGGTCATCCTGCCATCTAGGGGAGGGGGTGGGGGGGGTAAGAGGTAAAAAATTGGAACAAGAGGTTTGGCAATTGTTAATGCTGTAAAGTTACCCATGCATATATCCTGTAAATAAAAGGCTATTAAATTAAAAAACAAAACAAAACAAAACAAAAAAAACAAATAAATGTACAGAAAAAAAATAAAAAAAAATAAAAATCTTTATAATTGTAAAAAAAAAATTTCCATTGGATATTTCAAACTTAACATGTTCAAAACCCTTCCAGTTGGTAGGTTCATCTGAAGAGCTTTCCGTGCTTTTTAGCAATTAGGTTCTTTTTGTTGTAATAGTTTGTCAGTCCTTGGCATTATTTTTTTCAGCTGTGACTGTATATTCTTTTGTGTTTCAGTGCATCTAATCCTTTTTGGTCATGGACTTGAATAATTCTTGAAAAACTTGACTTCTTCAAATGAAAAGTTGTTGAATATCTCTAACAGTCATTGAAATGTTCTCTCTTACACTTCATTCCTTTGGAATAATAATCCATTCATATAAATCATATAATAAAAAATGCAACCAAAGAAAGTAATGAAACATATAGGTAAGGCATGGAATATGACACTTAACTGACATAGAGCTAACTAAAAGTGGCAAAACCAGTCCTTCTGACTTCATCTGGTCAAGGTCAGATATTCTAATTAGCCTAGTTTCAGTGGAAGCACAAACTCATGACCAGTCTTAATAGCAAAATGAATCCTTATCTTAGTTATTGTTTGTTACAAGTAATTCATATACCACTGCATATGCTCAGATGTGTCTCCTTTTATTACAGCTCTTGAATCCATTCAGTTTATTACCCATATTTTGCTCATTGGCATAGAAACATGAAGCCATACTTTAATTTCAATGGAAGAAAACAACTATTGAAGGCTGGCATTCTTCTTGATATTGTCTTTTCTAAATTACTGGTCTTTTCTTCTGTTCTTCAAATGTTCCATGATATTCTCCATGATATTAGGTTTAGTCAATCTATGCAGGCAATTTTCTCCTTCTCTGTCTACTTTTTACATACATCTAAAACAATCTTAATTCAATTCTCTTGAGTCCAGAAAAAAGATATTATTACTGGTCTTTGTTAAATATGCTCTATCCATGGGTGAATTTTCCTCTGTTGTAAAGCTATATTCTTGAATTTTTGAAATCCACATCATCTTTTTAACCAACTTTCACTTCTCAAGCCTACCATTCTGTTCTGGTCTCCTGCATTCAAAAGGAAGTAGCAATGAAAGCACCATGATAGTAATTTTTGCAATTTGGGTGATTTGATCAAAATGATGCCTTTAATTTATATGTGTGTGTGTGTGTGTGTGTGTGTGTGTGTGTGTGTGTTAGAAGAATTTATTTCAAGGGGTGGAGACCCTGGAACAAAGTTAGAGAGAGGACAAGAAGGGCAGCAAAGACTATAGCACAGTGCTGGGGAGGAAGTGGTGGTAGATTATTAGTCACTGGGTGTTTCTGAATGAAGCTTAATTTATCTTTGGTGAATTTCCCACTTTTTTTCTTTATTCAAGTTTTTCACCCAGTTTCCTTTTATGGCAATGAATATTTTCAGGTCACAGACAGAGGCAAAGAGAAGGAGATAGAAGCTGTTTACAGAGACGATTGTTGGAGAGGTTTATAAAGAACTAGCTTGGAGTCAGGAAGTTTTGTTGTCATTCAGTCATTTTCAGTTGTCGGATTCTTCATGACCTCAGTTGGGCAAATCACTTAACTTTTTAGTGTTCTAGGCAACTCTCAAAGACTCTAAGTTTTATAGCAGGTGCTGATCTGCATAAGAGGGAGGTTTTCCTTAGTAGGAATTTCCCAAATGGATGAAATCACAAATTTGGTTCAAAAAATAAAGGACCGGCATGAAGTCTTATGCTGGTGGTCATTAGACTGGTCTTTTCAGTTCTAGATGGGTCAGTGATTACACCATTAAAAAAATAGATTGAAATCTCAGTAGGTTGACTTGGGGTTATATTCAAGGAGACCACTGAACTAATGGTGATATTGGGGTTGTATCCTTTTCCAGTCAATTATTCCCCATAATTTCTTCGATTGTATTTAGAGCCCTGGGGAGTTGGTCTTAGTGTTAGGAATAATAAGAAATCTGGAACAAGGAATAATAAGAAATCTTCTGTCACATTTGACCATGTATTATACCAGAGAGCTTGGGTGTATCAGGTAGTTTTGATGAGGTTCTAGTGGTAGAAAATTGAGGTGTGAAAATCCCCTGTAGTTGGCACATAAGTCCAAAGTGAAAGAATTTGCAAACCTGAAAAGTCTGAATGGCAAAAGGGATTTTTATTGGCACTGAGAAGCCAGCTTTGCTAGGAAAAGACTCTTCAGTGGCAAGGTCCTATCAGAGAAATAACAAAGGTTATCACTGAGAAGAGGGTATCTTCACAGCAGGCAAGAGTCCTGGCAGGCAGCTGTGCCAAGAAGAGAGGTCCCTTGACAAAGCATAATCCTCCTTCAGACTTCTCCAGAGATTTGGAGTTCAAAATTGTCTTTTATTAGAGAGTCAATGTCCCCAGGCCTAGATACTTATCTTAGAGTTTCAAGCCATTCAATAGGAATGTCAAGTCCAGATCTCCAATCGAATAAAATCATTTTGAAGGCTTTTTTCCCCCCAGAATCTTGGGAATTTCCTAAAGGGAATCCATGCTACCCCAAAAAATCAATAGAGGGTGATTTAACCAAGATCTCCAATTGACTGAAGCCACTTCACTTGTCTGGGAAGATATGCTTTCCCAGAGGAGGGCCTGAAACTCCAAATCTCCCTTCTTTTACAGATTAAAGGGGACACAGTTTCAGAGTTCACCCCCATCAGTTTCATTTCTCGTAGAACAAATTTTATTCTGGTCTCTGACAACTAGAACACATCAGACTGAAGCTCTTAAAGCTTTTGAATATGAACCTGTTGAAGGCAGGGACTATTTTTGTTTGTATCCTCAGTGTCTGTGGTCAGCATGTAATAGGTACCTAATAAATACTTGTTGATTGAAAGGGCAGATCTGATTCAGGAAAAATGGCTGTTATAGAAGGAGAATATAGCCATTTGCCTTTCAATTTTTCTAAATGTTTAGAAAAGAAAAAATTCTATTTGACTTGCACAGTTTGAACTTCTTCCCCATGTATCAATAATATCCCCCATCTTTCCTCAGTTTTCTCTCTCTTTTTGCTGTCTCTCATCTCACTGGGCCAAGAGAACAAAAATAGCCTATAGTAAATATACTTAGACTTTCTGCACAAATCAAGAGTCTCAAGGAAAGCAAACCCAAAAGGTTTGAAAAGGAGAATAGATTATTTTTAAATGATTTTGTATCTGATGTCTAATTTTCAGATTCTCTGTTTGATTTCCTTATAGTTACATCCTGATTTCTTTTGGGTCTTAAACACATGCTCCCATGCATCTTTTTATACCTATTTCACAGAAATGTTGTGAAGCTAAAATGAGAAAATATATGTGAAAGCACATATACTATCTCTTAAGGAGGAAAAGTGCTGAGAAATCAAGGATAATAGGAATAATATTTTTAGAGCAATGTTTTGACGGAGATGACTATCTTCTAGAAACTAATGTAGGGTCATACTTTTTTGAATTCTGAGGTTATTTTCTCTTCTGTAATGCTTTCATAGCTCTCTATATTCATTATTTTGAAGTAAAGATTTTTTTCAAAGAGAAGGAAAAGAATAGCTGTTTCTGGAAGTTTCAAAATGCATACACAGACATATGTATATACACACATGCATACATCATGTGTATATATAGGATCCCATTGGTATAAATGTGTTGCACATAACTGCCTTTTAATTAAAAAACAAAACAAAATACAAGCCTTCAATCTCTCCTTCAGCAGTTGGCAAAAGAGCACCTAACTCCAGCCTTCAGATCTGGGCCATCAATAATCGTCTATTTCTAACTCAAGCAGGTGGTCCACAAGTGATGAATGTTGTATCCACTGAGGAGAGGACCAAACAACAACTAAGAAAGCCTCTCCTGCTTCAAAAACAATGTGCTTTCAGCAAGGTATTCGGGCTTTGGGGGCCTGGAGCCTAGGGCCTGGCACTTGGGGTTTGGGGATTTTAGAATTCAATGTTCACTCAGAGTTGTTAATGTGGCTCTTAGCCTGGGGACTTTTCTGCTTCCAAACCACATATGTTGTGTTTTTTCTATTTCAACCTTCTACTCATTTCCTCTAAATTTTGTACTTTAAAACCTAACCCCATGTTTCTTTTGTGTTTTAAATTCTTAGAACTGGAGATGTGGTTTTAGTGTCTTTAGGGCATTAAAATCTATATTTCACTGTAAGGAACAGGAACAAATCTCAAGATTTCTAACTGAAATTCTTTATAGCCTCCCTCCCACCCCAGACTTCTATTGATGTTTGCAGTTTCATTTTGCTCTAATTATTCCCAATGGTGCAAATAGGCAGGAACTCAGCCATCACCAATGGCTGCTGAGCCCCTGCCACCTTTTCCTGCCTAAGAAATGGAATGAGTCCTGGGGGGAAAGATTATGCCTTTTTTTAAAAAAAGTATATAGACTTGGGGATTAATACCTTAATGTCTCAATTTTAACTTTATCTATTGATTATTCCTGTTGTCATTAGCTATACTGCTGCTGGCAAGAAGTTCCTTTTGGAAAGAAGAGAGAGCTGGATTAAGCCAGCAAGACCATACAAAGAAGATTCAGAAAGCCCTTTGGGATCTCTCTGGCTGAAAAGGAGCCATAAAATGTAAAATGGCATCATTAATAATAATACTTTTATGATCATAAAATAGAAACAAGTATAATACAGCTGCTTCACTGTGCAGGGTAAAATAGTCAGGCTGGGTTACCTCCTGCTACCCTTCATCTTTCATCATTGCTCATCTTGTATTCTATAACATGTGCTTCTTCAGATGCTATCAACAAATCAGTTAACTCACAGAAACCAAGCTGAAAAGATAGAATGCTCTCATGTGAGGAACAATAATGGCCAAAATTTAGCGCAAAATACTTGCAAACATGAAATGTGATATCAATGTCAAATACAACTCCAACTAATTGCTAATATTACATTAGCTATTTTCCCTGAAACCAATAATTTTCTCCCTGACCATTTTCCACCTTATAGCTATACTTGTAACACTTCTCCTCTGTTTCTTTGTCTATCTCTTTATCTCTGTTTCTCTTGCTTCTCTTCATCTCACCCACCTATCTTTTTCTTCTTCCTCCTCTTCTTTCTTCTTCTTCTCCTGTTCTAAGAACAATGATCAAACAAACTCTTGCCTCTGGGAAGGGGAATATCAACAGACAACCTTACAACTGTACTCGCCATCCTTATGGTTTCCCAGACCCAATCATCTTTCCTTGACTGCTACTTCCTATATATACTTTTCCCATTGGGGTTTGTTGTATTGTATACAATTGTTAGAATCTAAGTTCCTTGAGGATAGGGATTGTCTTTCTTTTCTCTTATATCTCCAGCATTTAATACAATATTAAGCATATAATAATGCTTATTAAATACTCATTCATTCTTAGGAATAGTTCAATTATTAAAGAATCTGTGATGTTGTTGATATTTGTATGGAGCTCACAGATGTTGTACTTTATTTTTTTATTTATTTATTTTTTATTTAATAGCCTTTTATTTACAGGTTATATGCATTGGTAACTTTACAGCATTAGATGTTGTACTTTAGTAGATAGTGTCATGAATTGCCTGGGGGAAAGCATGTATCTCATAATTGATAATCTTTTGTTGATGAGTCTCTCTGAACTTCACTGATCCTAGCATGAAAGACATAGAATGTCACTGAATCTGCACTCAAACCTTTTCCAACTTAATTTAGCATTCAAAGACCCTCACATAACTTAGACCTTCCTACCTTTCCAATCTTGTTGTGCTTTACTTGCTGATGCATACTCTTTGATTCAATGTCATTGGCCTCCTGATTGATGTTCCACAAAAAAGACACTATCTTTGCCTCTGAACATTTTTTTTTGGCTGTCCTTTATATTGGGAATGCTCTACCTTCTCTACTTCAACTACTGATTTCCTTAAGTCTCGACTGAAGTCCTATCTAATACAGGTAGCCTTCTCTAAATCCTCTTCAATATAGTACTTTTAATCCTATATAGATCTTGCTTTATATATATTTGTTTGCATGTTGTCTCCCCCATTAGATTGTAAGCTCTCTGAGGGCAGAGACTATTATCTCTTTTTTTGTAGTTCTCTCTCTTAGTACAGTGCCTGGTACATAATAGGCACTTAATAAATGTTTATTGATTTATTGGTTGGTTAAGACTTTCAGAAGCAGTTTAACAGTGAAAAAAGAACTGGATTTTGTGTCAGAAGACTTACTTTTTATTCTGATATATATATATGTATATATATATATATATATACACACACACACACATATATATATATATGCTTTGTATTATGGGGGAACACAATTACTTAGGTTACCACATAACTGTCCTATTACAGTTCTTTCAAATTTTGCACATTTAATTGCACAAATTTTATTAATGGACTACTAATTCACATCTACTAAGCTAGGCACTGGAGATAAAAGAAAAACCAACAAAAACATTCCATTTACTCTGGGACTTTACATTCCACTGTGGGGTATAGAAGAGCTACAAAATAGAAATAAATAAGTCTAAAACATTTAAAAATACCAGGTTGTTGAGATGGAGTTGCCAGAGAACCATTAAAAGGGGAAGTAGGAAAGGCCTAGTATAGCAAGTAAATTGGAGCTGGAGCAATGAAAAGAAGAAGGCATTATAAGAAATGGAGATGACAAGGGAGATGTATAGTAAATGGGAGAGGTGATGTTGCATATGGTAAAAAGCAAGTGGACCAGCTTGGCTGCAATCTACAATGCATGATGGGGAGCAATGTGAAATTCTTGAGGGGACCCAGGTTGGAGGAATACAGTGGAAGTGTTTTACTGTTAAACAAGAGATTGTATATTGTATGAGAAGGACACCTTTTGTGACATGGTCATACCTGTGCTGTAGGAATATCAATTTGGCAATCAGATGGAGGCTGGATTGGAAAAGGGAGAGCCTAGAATCAGGGAGACCAATGAGGATGTGACTTTAAAAGTTATCAGTCAGAAATGACAGGGTCTGAATACCAGAGTGCTAGCTTTGTGAGCAATGAGAAGGGAATGAATTTGAGATACTTTGTAACACTAGAATTAAGACTCAGAAAAATACTGGCTGTGTTGGATAAGGGATGGTGAAGGACTGAGAATCACTAAGAGGTTGTGAACCTAGATTTTGGAAGGATGCCAATATACTCGACAGAAATAGGGAACTTAGGAAGAGGAATAAGCATTTGGGGATGGAGGGTAAGGGAGAAATGACTTCTGTTTTGGACTTGCTGAATTTTAGATTCTTCAGGGACGTCTAATTAGAGTTATTTAACATGTAACTGTTGATGTGGAACAGGCATTTTAAGGAGAGACAAGGGCTGGTTAAACATATTTGGGAATCATCTACATAGTGATGAACATTGAATCTATGGATCTTGATTTTAAGAGAGAGAGAAAGAGAGTATATATATATGGAAAATCCAGGACAAAATTTCTGAGATACACAGGCTTGGGGACATATATAATGATCCAGTAAAGGAAATTAAGAAGTGGTCAGTCAGGTCAGTGATCAGACAGAACTAGGAGAGAGCACTATCATCAGGGAAAAGAAAATAATCTTGGAGAAGGAAATTTCAGTAGAGTAGTAGATTCAGAAATCAGATTTTAAGGTACAGAGAACTAAACAGAAGAAGAGAAAACAGAAGCAACAAGTAGAGATGGATTTTTCTAGGAATTTGTCTGTGAATGTGAAAAAATTTATAAGACCATAAGGTGAAGTAATAATGAAATCAGATAAAGGGTTTCAAAGATGAGGGATCTTGGGTCATATCTGTGGGCAGTTGAATTCAATATCCTTTTGGGACTTGACATCTCCTAACTTGCTCTGATACTTACCAATTAATTGGTTACTCTTTCCTGTACATTCTCAATCTTATTCTCAACTCATTTCACTATTCTTTCCCAGATTCTATGATCAAAATTCTACTAGTCTGTCCTATAGACATGCTGAGTTTAATTCATGCTGAATCCATTCACTTTTATTCTCTTTCATACTTTCCTTGATCAAACCTTCTTCTACTCAAATACTAGCTTTTGATATATTCTTTGTCCTTAGCTGCTCCTGGTGTTGATCTCTTAAACTTCAAGGACCCATTCCAACAGTGAGGTTACTTTCTTCACATCCTTAAAGAAACCTGGGAACTAGCAAAAGTCTGTTCCTGCTCTCTTTTACCTTCTCCTCTCCCCAAGTCTCAGTGACACAGATTCTTCTCATTTAGTATTGTTTGACTCTTCATTGTTGGATAACTAACATCAAAAGATTCCTACACTGGAACAACCTGCAACGTTGAAACTGGTTGCTTTCAGCTAAAGTCTGTGAATGGAGGGTGGGAAGAAGACTGGGAATCCAGAGGCAGAAAATAGTGTTTAATTCAAAAACAAGACTTGGTAGCAGGCTCAGAATCCGATGGTCAAAATAAGAGGTATTGTTTAACTGTCTTTTTCTGGTTTTAGTGGGAGAAAGTTGTGTGGAAAAAGAAACAGGAGAGAAACTTAAGTTAAAAAAAGAAGAGAAAAAATGAGAATGAAGTTTGTAAGAAAATGGGAAGAAGGTCAGAGATGGATTTAAGGAAGGAAAATTTGGAGGGCTGGAATAGAAGTCAAAGAGGGAGGTAGATCAGTGATTACATGTGGACAGGGTCAAAAATTATTGAGTAAATCAATCATTGGCAGTACCCCAAAGTAGTGGAAGCGTGGCACTGCCACTAATATACTTTATCATTTCTTTGTGGAGTAGAAGTGATCTAGTTTTTTAGAGGCATTTCCAGCAGATCAGAAGTTCATATAGGTCCTATATGGATGGGAAGGTTTTGACAACAGGCTCAGTGAGGAACAACAATATTCCTGTTATCTGAGAACCTGCCTAGCTAAGTTCAAAGACTTTGGTTACCTTTTGGCTCGGGGTAAAGAATTTTGGAGGCATGGTAATTCATAAAGATTGTGTACTAATGCATAAAATGGGGTTATAAATTGATAGTAGAAGGAGTATCCATACCAGAAAATCACAGGCCCTTGCAATATGAGAGAGATTTGCTTGTCAATCATTCTCCATGTTCTAATCATCTTCAACATTTACTAATCCTACCAACAAATGTGCTCTAGTTTCTCCCTCTCAGATATATCTTTGTGTCTTCCCTTCAAACTATTGTCCTATATCTCCTCTCTCTTTCATATTCAAATTTATAGGACAGGATTGCTAAAAATCTTTTTTATCTCACTTTTCTATATCTTGCATTCTGGTTTTTAGTTTTACCACTTAACTGAAATTGTTCTCTTCAAGATCACTAGATGATCCTTAGCTTTTAAATTTAATGACTTTTTCTCATTCCTAATTTATCTTGAACCCTTTGCAGTTTTTGATATTGACCACTTCCTTCTTCTGGACACTTATTCTTCAGGGTTTGTTTCTCTGTTCACTTTTGGTTCTCCTACATATCTGATTACTCCTTTTCATTTTATTTTCTGGATAATAATTCTTCTTCTTCCTTATAAATGAGGAAGGCTCTGTCCTGGGCACTTTCCTCTTTCTACTTTCTTTCTTGATGATCTCACCACTTTCTTTGGGTTTAATTATCACCTGTATGCAAATGGCACCACATTTTGAATCTAATCCCAATCTCTCCCTTGAATTCTTGTCTCATGTCGCGTCCTACTTGTTAGAGATCACTAGCTTTATGGGTATCTCAAACTTAACATGTTAAAAACACAAATTATTTCTTTTTCAAACCTCATTATTTCTGTTAAGACCAATACTGTTCTCCTAGTCATAGCAGCTTTATTTCTTAGAATCATCCTTTTCCTCTGATTTCTCCCCGAAAGTTATTTTGTAAATTTTATTTCATGGCATCTCTTATATCCATCCCCCTTTGTCTGATCAAAAAGTCACTAGCCTCATTCAAGCTTTTATCATACATTTCCTGGATTATTGTAGTGGCCTCTAATTGGCTTCAACCCTGCCTTTCATTTAAAGTATCTTTCCTTTCCAATGTGTCAGATGTAAGGCTGTAGTCATACCATTACTTGAAGCATGTGCTCTTCAAAATCCGGTACAGACTCTATAAGCTTTATTT
Organism: Sarcophilus harrisii; assembly: GCF_902635505.1. Taxonomy (NCBI): domain Eukaryota; kingdom Metazoa; phylum Chordata; class Mammalia; order Dasyuromorphia; family Dasyuridae; genus Sarcophilus; species Sarcophilus harrisii. The sequence goes on along the minus strand of NC_045426.1, from coordinate 152,119,323 downwards.
TTGAGTAGTTTGTCTCAGATCCAATTTTCCAAGTTCTGCACAAATTGGTCCATCAATACTGGTTAGTTCCGTTGGGAGTTTGGGGCTATTATAAAGAAGGCACTGGCTTATTCTTCCACCCCTATGAGAGCTGACACATCTGAAGACTGGCAGATTCAGCATGAAGTCAGTCATCAGAGGTGAAGCAGTGTTCCCAGTTGTGTGAATACATCCTTGCAAAGGGGACAGGTAGGCTTATAGAAAGCATAGCCTTCAAGTTTGTCGGATGAAGAGTTCAACCCAATTGTACCAGCATTCTGTTATGTCCCTATTTGTAAGAACAGCTTGGGAACTTAAAGGAGGTTTCAACAAAAAATCAGACAGACCAGTAAGACAGAAAAAAGTAACCCTTCATTGTATTTGATTTAACTTATGGAAGGAAAGGTGTTGGAATCCTTACAAAGTGTTAACTCATTAGAGTTGATAGAGACAATAATTATTTAATTTAGCATGGTTCAGTATGATTGATCTGATCCTACAAGGAGATGTTATGGGCCAGAACTTGAAACAAGGGACTAAGTGGAATTGAGGAGACAATGTTTAAATCTAGTTTAGCATTGATTTAATCCTACAACAAATAACGGTTTCCCAGTGATATAATGATTGGTGTGTACTTAGTGAACAGCATATAAGCAAAAAGCTCTCAGGGCCAAAGAGCACTCTGGGAAATACAGAAGCCCACTCTCCGAGGCGGAGTCAGATTCATTCCATCTTCCACCTTTGTGCTGGCTGGAGGCTGAAGAAAGCAGAGGAGAGGGAAAGGACAAACTGCAAGTGCTCTTGGAGAAAATAAACATTTGGATTTTATCAGCTAGCTGTATTTGGGGTGATTATTACTCTCAGAACCGAAACTAAGGCTGCCTCCAGAAAACCTCCCAGAGAAACCTGCTCCCAGAGAACCATCATTATATTATACAAAAGAAGAGAACACCACAGAAAGGGAACAGAGTGGGCAGAGACAATTAAAAGTGTAACTAGAGGGGTTGGGGAACCTTAGCTGTGAAGGTCTTTAGACCACTGCAGGAGAAGGGAAGGGAGAGAGGGGGAGAAGTTAGTGATGGGGTGCTGTGAGAGGCCATCCTCATCCATGGCACATCCAGGTTCTATCAAGCTCTTATCCTCACTCCTTCCATGCAAGGACAGTTGGATGATTCAGATACGGATTGTGGACTGTAGGGTAGGAGGGATCTAATTGGTTTCCCATCTCTGATGCCTCAATCAAGGCGACGTGAATATGATTGTATGAATATGTATGTTTTAAGACAAGGGGAGAAAGAGATGGCAGGTCCAGAGAAGGGAGAGTCTCACTTAGGTGAGCTTTCTAGGAGGCAGAGAAGTCCCAAACCAGGTTTCTTCTGGACTGTCACACTTCACTTTTTAGCAGGATAGCTATGGCTATATCTCAAGATAGTTCTATGCAGTTGGGCATATAGGCCTTTAGTGCCAGCAGGACATAATTGAACTTAATTGTGCAGAATAATAACAGATAGAAGATAAATCTCACAATCAGCAAGAGTTCTCATCATTCAAAAACTGCTTTCTGAAGCAAAAGGTTTTAAACTCTTTTTTAATATTTTAAGTCAGGGCATGAGAGAATAGTGAAGGGGTGGGGGGAAAATCAGAAAACACTATTAAAGGAAATGATTCTTTGGTACTCCTATCATTTGTCCCTTCTCTCCTTCTAGTATGCATTCATTAAATTATCAGAAATGTTTTCATAAGAGGACCCCTGATTTTGCTTATAAGCAGTATACTGGCGGTTACTTCCCAATTTCTTGCACTCAGTGGGATCCCATCCTTGGTAAACAATATCTCTAGTGTCACATTTATTGCCACTTTTTGATATAGGTTTCATTTGATTTCTCCAGAGAGCTGGAAGTTCTCTTAAAATTTCACTAGCCTCTTTTGCTTTAATCCTATTTTGATCCTAAGTAGTGTTGAAATCCAGATTTGTCTTTCTATGTAGTATGTCTTCACAACACCCAAAGGGTATAATAGTCCTATAGTCAAACAGATGGGAACTGCCCTTTTCAAAGGAACAAAATAATGGTCTTCAGAAAAGTCTAACCATCATCTATATGAGGCTTCTTCTCCAATGCTTCCCACTAATTTTATATAACCACCGAGAGCCAATTCTGTATTCAGCTGTGCCAGGGCCAGAGCTATTATTATGGCATCAATATGTCAACTATTCAATTAAATTCAACAAGCATTTATTATTTGCCTACTGTGTGCCAGATACTGTGATAAAGCAGCATGGTATTGCTGATACAGTTTTGGTTTTGGAGTCGGGACAAGTACCACCTCTGATACCAGTAATGTAATACTGGTTAAGTCATTTAATCTATAATGTGCGTCATATAACTCTGTAGAGCTTCTCTGCCAAGTTACAGACTGATTGATTGTGATTTGCCATATAAGTAGGCATAAATTGGATGAAATCACAGATCTTTTTCATATTTTGAATATTTGCACATATGTCACTGATGAATACTTAGTAAGTATCCTGCTGATGGGCCCCTTTTGAGAAGACTGCTAATTTATGTCTAAGCCTACCACACAAATAATTATTCATAATACCAGTTTTGTGGAGGATCATGGAATCTTTCTGTTGATTGCTTTCTTGTTTTGCTGATCAGAACAAAAAGCATTTTAGAGTTCCTGTAGGAAGCCCTCAGAGTCAATTGCTATGGGTGGTAGGTAGCCTCTGTCAGGTAGAGTAAGGCTCCACAGGAGACAAAGAATGAATGAATCAATAAGGATTTATTAAGTACCTATTCCTGGCAGTTATTGCACTAGGTTCTTAAATGTACTGGGATACAAAGACAAAGAAGGAACCACCCATACTCTGCTGAAGCTTACTTTGGAATGCTTAGAGTGAAAGTGCTAAGGACCAAGAGCCTTAAGCAAATTAAACTGCATAATGAACTTGGGGAAATCATTAGTCCAAAAGGAAAACTTCTCAGGGAGTTCCTGGGTTCTCCCTATGAAGTCAACTGGATGGGTTTGCATTTTTCTTTGTCATTTTCTTTCTGTAGAATGAGCATCTGGCCTGTAGCCCCTGACAATTGTTGCTAGACTGTCCTCACCCCAATGATCAGTTCTTTTGTGATTGGAAGAAAAGGGGCACTTTCTTGGGATTCTGTATAGTTTTTCCTCTCAACTATGCCCTTGGTGTGCCTTAGGACTGAGTTTGAAGATGTTCCATAGTTCAGACTGATGCTTTCTAGACCACGATAGGTCAAGGTCAAAAGATCGTTGCACAGGGAGGGCCATAAGGAACAGTATTGAGAAATTGAAGTCAAAAGGCAAAATTTGGATTAGAAAGAGGAGAAAATGTTAGGAACGGAGTACAAGGGAGAAGCGAAGAGATGTTCAAAAATAGTGATATTAGAATATTAGAATTAGAATTAGAATTAGAAAGGATATTAGAATAAGACTGAGGTTCTGAATTTCAGAAAGAGTTCACACAACTTGTTTAACTCGGTTTCTTATGGGTATATGTATATTTTCACTGCAGAGACCTTCTTTTATGAATATGTAGTTTAATGTTCAGCTTTCTGCAGTTATCCATAGTTCAGAGAAGATACTGCAATCAGCTACTTAAACAAAGGGCTCTAGGAGGTCCCTTATTTATCATGGCATTATTAGAATCATAGATAGATAACTGGAAGGGATGTCAGAGGCCAAGGGGATCCTTTAAGGATTCTAACCTGAGACTACTTATTAGAAATGTGTCCTGTAGAGGAACTTTAGCACAGACACAGACAAAGACACAGATAACAGATACATGGACACACACACACACACACACACACACACACACACACAGAGCCACAGTTCCTTTTCCCTCTGCCAAAAAGGAACATGGTAATTTCTTTTGGCAAATTAAGAGAATGGCTTTAGAAATTTATATAGTACATTGAGGATTTGTAGAGTGACTTGTTTGACTACTGATAATTATTACTGGTTATCATGGAATCTACTGACAATAATTGGATGAATTATAAATTAGTATGTAACAAGAGTTTTTCAATTGGTTGTTATATGATATTGAAAAATTGGATAAAAATTTGGAAACAGACTTTGTTCACAAGTATGAGAATATAATGAGCTTTTTTTTAATTGCTGGGAGATAATGATGTTCTAGGTAAAGGATTCTGAGTCTGGACGCTCCACTTCTGGTCATTGAAGCATGAAACAACACTGAAGGCAGCTGATAAAAGGAAGCTCAGTCAATGAGGGCTACTTAAGTATAAGTGAGGGGATGAATATATAGAAAACCCTTGAATTACTTTTATTATTTGTTTTGAAGATGTTTATAGAGAGTTCCTGAAAAATTTTAATGCAGTTTCAAGCTTTATTAGCTTAAAATAAGTCACCATCATTAGTAGCCTAATAAGCTTTAATAGCTTAAAACTGCATTAAGATTTTTGATATCTCATTATCAGTCCCAGACAACTGCAATTTCTTAGAGATTTTTTTTTTAATGGATGATTTCAGTAGCTGCCCTGTAGCATGGATAATTTGCACAAGATTGGGAAACACCAATCCAAATGTTCTTGAATGTAATCTTCTACAATGAGAAGCTAAAGAGATAGAGAAAGGACTTAAATAGGCTTTGCCAATTAATAATCATATTACTTTTAGTTTTTCCACTCCAGTAGCTGCCAGATTAGTAAATACGGGAATAGCCCTTGAGATACACAAGGAGAATTAGATCCTGAATGAACATGAGTATACCACTGAATTTAAAAACTTTCTTGCTTGAATTGTGTGATCAGAATGTGTGGTTAAATGCAATCCAAGATTAAGAGATATTAGAGATTGCAATTGACACTAACCACACTCTTGAAGTAAAGCTATTGATTAGAGAGTTATAGGAAGAAGAAGTAAGCATGGAAGTAATCAAGTATGATTACCTTTCCTAAGACCTAGTATGAAGAGTAGGAGATCTTTGAATCTGGGTAATAAAACTATTCAGAAATCTGAATAAATGAAAATTTTAGATCTAAGTATAGCAAAAATAGTTATTTTTAGTAATAAGCTTTTTACTTTGTTTAGAATATCGATCCCAGCAACTAATCCAATGTATAATTTTTTCGTTTAAATTAAAGGAGAGATCTGGGTTCTGAATTATTAAGGATGATTGAAATCATGGAATAACCACCTGATCCCAATTAAGGGATGTAACAAAATAGGATATGGCCTACTACTCATTGCAAAGGAATGAGAAGTGAAGGTGGGGAAAAGATGGTACAAATAGAATTTCCAGGGTAAATAGAATTTTCTTTCTTTTCTTTTTTATTAAAGCTTCTTATTTTCAAAGCATATGCATAGATAACCTTCAACATTCACCCTTACAAAACCTTGTGTTTCAAATTTTTTCCCTACCTTCCCCCCATCCCCTCCCCTAGACAACAAGTAATCCAATATATGTTAAACATGTACAATTCTCTATACATATTTCCATAATTATCATGTTGCACAAGAAAAAATAACAGATTAAAAAAAGAAAAAATGAGGAAGAAAACAAAATGCAAGCAAACAACAACAAAAAAGTATGAAAATACTATATTGTGATCCACACTCTGTTCCCACAGTCCTCTCTCTGGTGTGGATTACTTCCTTCATCACAAGACTATTGGAACTGGCTTGAATCATCTCATTATTGAAAAGAGCCACATCCATCAGAATTGATGATTGTATAGTCCTGCTGTTGCCATGAACAACCACAGCTGTGGTTCTTCTCACTTAGCATCAGTTCATATAAGTCACTCCAGGACTTTCTGAAATAGAATTTTCAAGGGGAAGTTCTTTAGACTAAGGAAATGAGTGCAAAACACTTGGAGTTGATCATTCTGAAGGATAATAGCCTCTACCATGTAGGCAGTTAGAGTAAAAAGGTTTATTTCTTCATTTATAACAGATATTTATTGGTGACATGAATCCTAAGATTCTCTTGATCTTATAAAAATGCCAATCAAGTAGATTAGATTCTCTGTTTCATTCTGACCCCAAAAGCCACCACTCAAGCATCATTTCTGGAGAAAAAGATAAACAAGGATTTAGCACTCAACTCAATCCCAAAACTACAACTATCAACATGAATTCTTGCCCTATGCCTGAAAACTGTATCTACACAAACTAAATAAGCTTATACTTTTAGAACCCCCTTATTATTCTTGATTTCAGTCATTTATACCATCCTGATACCTGAGAACAGGCCAGCAGCCCATGCTCAAGATCAGATCTTCCTGACTCCAAGTCTAGAGCTCTATATAGCATGCAACCTATTCTCCATAACTTTATTCATGCTTTTTTCCTTTCCACTTTCTCACTTGAACTAAATCCATCCTTCCTTTGAGGCAGCTTGGTAAATGCAGGAGATAGAGCACCAGAACTAGAGTCAGGATGACTTCAGTTCAAATATGACTTCAGACCAGGCAAATCAATTCATCCAATTTTCCTCAGTTTCTTCATCTGTAAAATGAGCTAGAGAAAGAAATGGAGAGCCACTCCAATATCTTTGCTAAGAAAATCTTAAATGGAATCACAAAGAATTGGACACAACTAAACAACAAGATTTTTCTTTTAAACCCATCTGAAGTCTCATCTTCTTTATGAGGTCTTCACTAACTGAATCAGTATTCAATGTTCACTCCTTTCTTTGGATTTTTTCTCATGTTCTTTAGATTTTGTAGCATTTATTATTTATATTATTTTTTTGGTTTTGTCTTTTTTATTATTGTACTGTTATTTATTTTTAGTAAATTTCACCTATCCCCCTAATTGGAGTACAGACTCTTAGAGGATAGGAACCTTGGCTTTATGTTTTGTATCCCCATAGACTAGCATAGTCTCTTGAACAGAACTGGAGTTCAGTTAACCTTTGTTGTTATTACTGATAATGACAATTAAGAGTGACTAAAGCTTCAAAACACAGGAAATCCTACTTGCATAATGTTACAACAGACCTATAGGTCATATATTCTTTCAGCTAGGCAAAAGCCTCAATAATCATCTCTCATGAGTTGCTGAGGAAAATGTGACAAAGATATAAAATTTAATATATAAAAATTATGTAACACATTCACTAGAATGAAATGGTTGTGATGAGAAGGGAAAAATTAGTTTCAGAACCTCAAAGGGAAAGCAAGAGAGAGATTTCTAGAATACGTATCTTGGGAAGGAGAGAAAGAACATCAAGATTAATAAATTGTCAATAACAAATAACATATCTTAAAAGTCTTCTGTGAATATTCCTCTTCCCTATCAAGGACCTTGATACTTCATTTTCTTGCTGCAGATGAGGCTAAAGAAATTAATTTTTTAAGATTCTTTAGTGAGTGAAAAGCAAAGCTAGGTGTAAATGATAATACTTAATGAGTGACTGGTGTGCAGATCCCACTGGCCTATGATTGCTTTAATAGCTGTGCTGAAGAGGTGCTCCATGTTGCTAGATGAATATATGGATAAGATTAAACAGAAGAGAAATGGAATTTGCTATTCTGTTACTGAAAATTCATACCAATGGTCTTTCAAATGCTTTTAATGTTTTCATGTCACTCTTCTACTGAAAAATCTTTGATTTCAGTGTAAAATTATAAAATCATCAGTTAATAGAATCTTAGAGTTGGAAAGAATTTCAGTCCAATTCATATCTGAACAAGAGACCTTCTACAATCCATATAAATGGTCATCTAGCCATTGCTTAAAGATCTTTGGACAAATTATTTTGTAGCATAATGATACTTTCCCTTCCTTGTATTTGTCAAGTTGATTTCTTTGAATGAAAGTACAAGACCTCACATGTATCCAAATTAGACTTATTTTAATATTCTAGCTAGTTAGGATCTTTCTCATTTTGACCTGGCTATCCAATGTGTTAGTTATCAGTTTTAGCTTTGGGTTACTTGAAAATTTGATAAACATTGCCACCTATGTCTTTATGCAAATCATTGTTAAATGTTGGTGGTGTTCAGTTGTTTTCGTCCTTTCTGACTCTATGATGCTATTTAGGATTTTCTTGGCAAAGATACTAGAATGGTTTGCCATTTCCTTCTCCAGCTTATTTTATGAATGAAGAAACTGAGACAAACAGAATTAAGTGACCTGACTAGGGGTCAGAGTGTGAGGCCAGATTTGGACTTAGGTAGATGAATCTTCCTGACTTCAAGTCCATCACTCTGTGCCCTATGGTGCCACCTAGCTGTTCCTAAAAATGTTAAATGGGGCAGAATCAAATATGTATATATATCCCTGAGCATTCAACTAGAAACCTCCTTTCAGGGTGACATCAAACCATTAATTACTCTTCTTCACATCCAGACAGAGAGTAGTAGTTCTAATTTCATTTAATGTGTAGCCCACATCTCTATCTTATTTATAAGAATGACATTAGAAATTTTGAACACTTTGTTAAAGTTTTAGCTAAAATCTAGATAAACTCTAGCTATAGTTCTATCTGTTGAATAATTCCTTTGAAAAGGGAAACAAAGGAACTTTGTGATGACTTTTTCTTTCCAGATATTCACCAGATATTCCTGTTATAATGCATTCTAGAATTTTAAATGACATAGAAACTGAATTTATTGGGTCAAAGTTCTGATTCTCACTCCAATTCAATAGTAGTACCATCCCTTCCTTCACTTGTTTTTTACATTTCTTATTACAAAAGCTAGCTAAAAAAGTTAGCTCATTCTGAGCCTTAGGACTCTGAATACTTCTTACAGGACTATGTTGTACTTTTATACTTATCTTTCATTATCTGCCCTTGCTCCCCTATCCTATAAATGCCTTTTAAAAAGCTAATTTTTTCAATAAGTTCTCTGAATGCATCATCTAAGTCTCTTGAGGTAGTTTTTTAAAATCTTCATCAAAACGTTCATCTAAATGTCCCTTTTGAGAGCTTTTATTCATACTTGGCTGACCACCCTTTTAGAATTAACCAATGAAATTGTGCCTTAAGTTATCTGTATCACTCAGCACATTATTTTGTATTATATGATTTGTATTGTCATTTATCTTTGAAATGCAAAAAATAATAGGCATTTATTAAGCACCTATTACATTTAAGCACAATGCTAGATGCTATGAGCATACAAAGACAAATATGACAACTAACTGATGCTAAAGGATTCTGTCTACTGGGAGGCAAATAATATGCAAACAGAAATTAATGCAAGATATGTTGGAGAGGTAAAAAAACACCAAAATTTTGGGCATTGAAGAAAGCTGAATATCATGAAAAATTAGAAGTGAGAAAGGACTGCATTCTAGCTATGGGGGACAGCCTGTATTATACAAGGAGGTGTGATATGGAAAGTTGAATTTTGGGAGCACCGAGCAGGTGGACTTAGCTGGAACACAGGATGTGTGAAGGGAAATATGGTGAAAATAAGTCTGGAGATTTAGACTGAGCCAGATTGTGAGGACTTTTTTAAAAAGTAAATTTTTATTGATCTATTCATTGATTGAATGAGGAAAAATAAAATATAGGCTATGACAAAGCAACTAATTGCTTCTAGATGTATTAGGTTATATTATGGCCTTGTCATGTCTTTCATGAACACAACAATATTTGTTTGGGGTTTGTATGGGGTTTTATAATTTTTGATATACTTTTGAATATATAATTTTATTTGATCCTTACAATAATTCTATGGGTTAGTTTATATATGCTGTTTTATCCATTTTATAGAAGAGATGACTGAGGCAGACACAATGTACCCCAGTCATGGTGAGAGGTAAAACTGGGATTGAGTTGCTACTTTGATTTGTAGGCTAGTGTTACCCACTTGCCCTTTTTCCCTTTCCTATTACGTCAAGGCAGAGGATCCCTTCGTATGTTCTTAGTATGTTTCTATTGGGAAAATTTTTCTGACAGTTTTCTGGGTTTGGGGGGCAGAGGGCTGGGGGAATGCCACACAATGTACCCTTTTGACGATCAATGTTAGCGATGATGGTGACAATGAAAAGTTTCGTTTGGACTCGGTGTTTGTGTAATTCAGTTTTTCTCCAAGATAGAAAAAATAATGATGAAAAATTGAATTCAAGCAAAGATTGCCAAAGAATTAGCCATAACTTGTAGGAAGAAGAAATGTGTCTCAGAGAAAAGGTGGGAGGAGAATATTATGAGGGTTCTAGCATGCAAACCGAGTTTCTGATCGACAACGAAGGTAATGGGAGAAAATATCTGAGCAGACTGGAGTAAGCATCCAAACCAAAGCTAACAGGGGAGGTGGGATGTCTGGCTCAGGCTGTGGTTTCTTTTGTTTTGAATGTAACTTTTTTTTTATTTTTTATGAAGCAGATGCTTAGACAAGCATTGCCAGTGTTGTCAATAATACTGTAACATTTGCCTTCAATCCCTTTGTTGCTCAGGGAACGTGTTCAGTTCTCGGCACATTTAGCTCTGCCATTTACTTCACAAATCGCAGCTGTGTCGTGGTGCTGCCGAGTTGATTTGACTGAGAATAAAAATGAGCACCCCCCCTTCCCCCGCCTTCCCAACAACCTTTCAGGCAACCAGAGCCCTGAAATGCTTTTATTTCCTCTTTTTTTTCAACCCCCAACAGTTTGGTTTCAATACAATGACACTTTCAATAAGCATCTTTCTGCAAAATTAAATCAAAAGCGAAGGGCTCTTTGTTGCTATTAAACACAACGGCAGCTTGTACATCCACACGGCATCGTGTTGTTTCTCATTATGGTAATTTATTTGTTTTTGCTTTGTATGGATATCAAATAAGAATCACGGTGACTACTGCCAAATGATTTCCGATCCTGAGGAGGGCAATACCCAACTAGGCTGTGTTGGTTGATGTTTTTGCTATACTTGTTTTCATGGACAACCAGAGCAGTTTTGTGGTATTGCCAATCAATCAATCAATTGATTAATCAATCAATGAACCACTATGCATTTGTTGCGTATTTCACCCAAAGAATTCTAGAAGTACAAAGACAAAAATAAAATATTTCCTGTCCTCAAAAAACTTCTATTCTCTTCGGGGAAACAAGTACATAGCCAAGTTTAGACAAAAGTAGGCATTTGAGTGGAGAGGTGGTGGGAGGGCAATCGCAGGAAAGGTAAGAAGTAGTGTTCAGGCTGAGTCTTGAAAGAAGCCAGATTCAAAAAAATAAATAAAAGACGTTCACCTGGGCCATATCTTAGTAGTATTTCATAAGCAACTTCCTTGGTTTCCTCTTTGTGCCATTTTCTTCTTGTTCAAGTAAAACTGTGAATTCTTTGTGTCAGTTTTATTTTCCCTCATTTCTAAGTTGCTATCTCCTTAGCTCCTGCTGGGCACAGGGAGTTAGTTGGCACTCAGCTCCTGGGAAATCTTGCCTTATGGTGAGTTCTTGTTTTTGTAGAATAAATGGCAGTATTATGGAAGCACGAGTCCACTCCCATAACATTATGGCCCTTCCATTAACTTTTATTGCTCTCTACTGCCATCTGTAAACTATTAGAGATATATCAATTTCTGTATGATTTCTTTTTAAAAGAAAAAAAAAACTCACTGAAAATAGTTAACTAGTCCCGACCTTTTTGTTACAATATCTCTAACCTTCCAGCAGTACAAAAGTGTGGATTGGTAGAATAGATGAATTCCTAAGAAAGGCATAGAGACAATTAGTGATCAGTAGAAACCTTCATTGATTAAAATATAAATCTCATTTGTCTAATTTTGGCACAGAAATGGACAACTAGAAGAGAGAAAACTTGGTTGGGCTTAGTTGAAGCAATTCACAAAACTGTGGAATCACATAATATTAGGTTGGGTGTGACCTTAAGGTCACCTACTTATTCCAAACTAACCCGAACATGAATGGCCCCTAAATCACACCATACAACATGTAGCCTTTCCTTGAAGATCTTCCTGGAAGGATAACTTAGTACACCTGAGTGGAATAGCTCATTCCACTATGAAATAGCTCTAATGTTAGTAAGCTTTGACTTGCATCGAGTTTAAATTTGCTTCTTTGAAGTTGCTCCTTCTGGTTTTGTCATGGGACACAGCAGAATAAATTTAATGATTCTTCCATGTGGCAGACCTTTAAATACTTGAAGCCACTATCATGTTTGCCACATTCCCTCTTCTACCTGAGTCTCTTCCAGGCTGAGGGAATCCTTTTCTTTCTAGTCATGCATTGGTTTCTTTAACCAATTCCCAAGTATCTTGATCTGGAGAGACTCTTCATCATCCTGGTCACTTTCCTCTTTTTGCTATGTAGTACTTCTAAAATGTGGTCCCCAGAACAGATCACTATATTTTAGATATGGCTTGAGCACAGTAGGCTACAGTGGGATGATCATTTTCTTGGCTCTGGATGTAATTCCTCATTAATTTAATAGTTTAATGACATCATTTGTGGCAGTCATATCATAATGTAGATTCATTGTGGTCTCTTAAGCCCCCAGATCTTTTTCAAATGACTTCTTTATCCTGTCCTTGTGAGGCTGATTTTCAAAATCTAAGATTTTACATCTGTCTCCATTAAATTTTATTACTTTAGATTAGCCAAATGCTAGAGCTTGTCAAAAATTTTTTGAATTCTGATTCTGTGATCTGAGGTGTTTCCTATTCTTGTCAGCTTTGTATCAACTGAACATTTGATAAGCATCCTATCTGTGCCTTATCCATAGAGAAAGCCTTAAGCAATATGAGGTCAAGTATAGATGACTGGAGCTCCTTACTGAGATCTCTTTCCCATTAGACATTGAATCATTAGTGACTATTCTTTGAGTTGTCCATTTCAACATTTTGTATGTCTTTTTATATAAGCCAGCCCATTTGGAGGAATACATCATCTTATCTTTTCAACTAGGGAAGTAAGAGATACTTTTACAAATTTATTCATAAGAACAAATCAAACTGATTTAACTGTTTAATAATACCAATCAAAAATAAATAAAGTTAGTCCTGTGCCTGTTAAAGCCATGTTGATTTTCTGTGATCACACTTTCCTTTTCTAGATATTCATTAACCATCATTTTCCTTAAACACTGTAAAATTTTATGTAGAATCAAAACTCTCTAGCTTAAAGTTTTCAGATCCAGTTTTCTTTCTTTCTTCATTTTTTTTTTGAAATTGGGATCATATCTTTAGTGTTTGTCTTGAAGACCCTTTTTCCAACTATTTGAGATTTTTCAATGATCAGTGATGGCAAGAATCAAATTCTTCAATCTGTAGGGAATTCTTTGAATTCTTGAAATTGATATATAGATGTATAACTCATATAGAGTTACCTAGATCAATGACATTTTCTAAGAACATTGTTAATATACTATGACCAAGTCTTATTCTCAAAGTTCTCCTTTATAACATCTATCTATTTCTTAGAAATAGTCTGGTTTAGTTATATTATCCATTTTGAGTCTATTCCTATGTTGAGTCTATGTTACTGCTGTTTATGTTGGTAAGGGAATTACTCTTATCAGTAGTTGTTCCATTCAGTAATTTTGGCTACAAGCCTTAACTGTTTGTATATCACCCTGTCTAGGATAATTTAGACAAAAGCTGGAATTTATTTCGGACTAAAACACAATGGGCAGGAATTCATCAATTCAACTAAACTAGTTTTGCCTATTGGGTAAGATCTGAACCAGAAGAGAAGAGAAGAATGTTAGAAAATGAGGAAATAGGAAGGGAAAAAAATTCTGTATCTTCCCAATAGGAAGTGGTTATCAATATAAGAAAGAAACAATAATTTCTCTCAGTTGGGAACTAATTCAACTATTACTAAAATGATTCATTTCAAACAAAATTGAGTTCTAAGAGTACTGCAGAATGTTAGCCTTCTCTAACTCATCCTCAGGTCCTCAAAACTTGTGGAAGATTCTTCTAGCTCCTGATTCTTTTCCTTAGCATTTTTTTAGATTTCTCTCTAATTCTCCTCTTACCCTTACTATTTCTTTGAAAAGTGAAACCTTGTATTGAACTTCTCAGAAGTAGAAAAAGGTTTGTTTCTCTTTTTCCTTCCAGGAGATGAAAGGAACTATTGCTACCTTTCCTGATGGGTTTAAAAAAAACCCAAACAGAATAGTTATTTATTTATCATCTGTCAGTTAGTTTCTTTTATAAATCCTTTTAAGACATAAAGGGCTCCTTAATGGTACATAACTTAATTTATAACAAAACTGAAAACTAAATAGGGTGTTGATTTATTTCATCCAACAGTCTAATTCAGGTTTGTGCTGCCAACAGAAGGACTTATATATGCCAAGTTCCCCATATAATTTAAAAGAATTAATCTAATGATTAGATCTGTTTCATTCATTCATTCAATCAATGAATCAACAAACACTTATTAATCATCTATTATACATAAGGCATCAAATTGCATGCTAGGGGCACAAAGACAAAAAAAATGTTTTAAAGTACCTGCCCTTAAGAAGCTTAACATGTACATAAATATGCATACACACATACATACACAATATAGATAAATGCAAGGTACATGTTTTGAGAAGAAGATATTGATTGTTGAAAGGATCAAGAAAGACTTCATGTAGAAAAGAGCAAATGTTCAAAGTAGATTTGGAAGCTGCTTGCACTTCTCTTTGGACTTATGTTTCCCTGAATATTTTCTACTGGCAATATAACAGAAGCTTAGCAAAATCAACAGACAGGTAGGTGATTTTGTGAATAGAGTGCTAGACTTGGAATCAGGAAGTTCTGACTTTGAATCCTGAAATAGACACTAGCTATATAGCCCTAGGATGCTTAACTTCTGTTTGCCTCAGTTTCCTCATCTGTAAAATGGGGCTAATAATAGCTTCTATCTCCCAGTATTATTATGGCATCAAAGGATACTACATAAGTATCACACACATGCGCACACACACATACATATATATGTGTATATATATGTGTATGTGTGTGTGTGTGTATGCTAGCTGTCATTATTTTTAAATACAGGAAATACCAAAATTATCTGTAATTGCTAATAATAAGAACAATGACCAAAAACATTCTATACAAGAAACTTTCCCAAACTTCTCTATTTCCCCAATGTCTTGCAAGCCACTGCTCCTGTTTCAATCTTTATCTCGCCTTTAGAATAATCAAACTCATTTCAGTGTCAACTTTAGTTGCTGCATTCATCAGCTTGGGAAGCCAGTAGCCTTGGACAAAACTGTCATCCTGTATATTTGATATATTCTACTCTGCATCAGTAATCTGCTCACAAAATTGTCCAATTTGAAAGTGACACATCTGATTCACTTGACATTCCCTTCTCCAGCAGAACAAATTTTGAAGGAATTCAAGAGGTGTGGGGGCCCAAGTCACCAAGGAGAAAAGACAATAAAGGAAAGTGAAAACCATTCAAAAGAAGATGGTTCTATGTCATTAGTTATTGCAGTAAATAAAAAGCACTCTGAAATTGAACTCTCCCAAAGAAAATGCAGCAATAGCAGTGCTAGGACTTATTAATCAACCATGTTGATTGAGAGTTCATTTTCTTTTTAAAAAATTTTAATTATAAGTAGGCAAATCATATTACTACAGTAAGAACTATTAGAAAAGATGAAAAAAAAACACTATCACTCTTTATAAACTCATTATTAGTAAGTCTTATCTATGTAGCACTAACAAGGCTCTACAATGATTTCAGAAGAAAGACCCTGGCCTCAAGGGGTCTTTCTTCTGAAATCATTGTAGAGCCTTGTTAGTGCTCTGGCCTCAAGGAGCAAATAAATTAAAAAAGGAACTAAGATTTCAAATTCTAAAACAGGAATATCAGGAAAGATAGTGTGTTTTCATGACAAAATGACATCAGATTCAAACTGGTTGAATCCTGCCTTGGGTATTTAATAGCTGTGGGACTATAGGTAAGTCAATAATAATAGCTAACATTTATTTAGCACCTACTATGCACCAGGCACTATGATGTGTGTTGGACAAATATTTGATCCTAAAGGGCAATCCTGGGAGGCAGATGCTATTATTATCTCATTTTACAGATGAGGAAACTGAGGCAAGTAGAAGTTAAATGATTTGCCTAGGATCACAACTGCTAAATGTCAGAGGCCAGATTTAAAGTCAGGACTTCCTGCTACTCTATCCACTATATCATCTAACTCAATGTCCCTGGGACTTGCTTTGTCCATCTGTTAAGTGAGGAAGTTGACCTCTAAGATGATCTCTAGGGATACTAATAACTCAAAAATCTTTATTTTTTTTTTAATCATCCCTTGCAGGTGCAAATCTATGATTCTTCTTGTATATACTTCATACAGAAAACATTGGACTTTCATTATCATTCACTTCCCTACTTTTAATATATCATTTCCTGTATAGCCTTTGAATCAATATGAACCAGAACCCCTGATTTGTAGATGTTCTTTTTAAAGTTTATTTTAATATATTTTTTAAAAATGCAAGCAAAGATAGTTTTCATCATTCACCTTCGCAAAGGTGTTCCTTTGTTCCAAAGGATTGTTCCAAAATTTTCTCCCTCTCTCTCTTTCTTCCTCTCCCCAAGATAGTAAGCAATACGAACATATGTATTTCTCATGCTGCACAAGAAAAATCAGATAAAAGGGGGGAGCACAAGAGAAAAAAAAACCAAGCAAACAAATAACAACAACAACAAGTGAAAATACCATGCTTTGATCCACCTGCAGTCTTCATAGTTCTTTCTCTTGATGCAGATGGCCCTCTCCATCACAAGTCTTTTGGAATTGCCTTGAATCACCTCATTACTGAAAAGAGCTAAGTCTGTCACAGTTGATCATCATATAATCTTATTTTTACTGTATACAATGTTCTTCTGGTTCTGCTCTCTTCACTTAATGACTACTTTTGTGTCATAGACCCCTTTGTTATTCAATGAAGTATCTAATCCCCTTCTCAGAATAATAGTTTTTAATGCCTAAAATTAAATAGGCTTATAAAAGGAAACTAATTATATTGAAATACCAATTAAGTAAAATTTAGAGCTTCACAGACTCTAGGACCAGAACCCCTGCTTTTTAGTCAGATTAGATGACTTTTAAGATTCATTTGGCCTCTAAATCTCTGTGTCTCATAGTGGCAATATTGGATCCACATGATTTGTAGGAATCAAAAGGGAAGAAAAGTCTTGGCTGAGAAGGGGCAGGAGTGATGGTCCTGAGATGTTAATGAGGTGCTAGTATTCACTGTGAGGCAGAGGATAACACAAAAACTCCTTCCTTGATGTGAATTCAAAATCCCCCCTCAGATACTTAACACTTAACCCCAATTGTGTGTGTGTATATGAGAGAGAGAGAGAGAGAGAGAGAGAGAGAGAGAGAGACAGAGACAGAGACAGAGACAGTCAGAGAGACAGAAAAAAGAGAGAAATAGAGAGACACACGCAAAGAGATAGAGAGATAGAGACACACACAGAGAGACAGAGATAGAGAGAGACACAGAGACACACACATAGAGACAGAGACAGAGAGAGAGACAGAGAGACAGAGAGAGACAGAAAAAGAGAGAAAAAGAGTCAGGGAGAGACAGAGACAGAGACATAGAGATGTAAAGAGAATCGGATCAGGATAGCAGCCCAGAATCTGGAAGCTAAAGTAAACAGAACTAAGCAGACATAAGAGCTAGGGAAATAGGATAGAGTAGAACAGTAGGGGAAAGACCATTTGATTTGGAGGTAGAGGAGTTGTATTCCAACATCATCTATGTTTTGTATTAGCTGTAAGACCTTGGAACAAGAAACTTTACCTTTTGGAGCCTGAATTTCTTAATTTGTAAAATGGGGAGGGGAGAAAGAAAGAATTTAAGAGATCATTGAGGCCCCTTCAATCTTATGTATTAAATCTTATGATCACAAGGCTAGAGCTAAAAGGGACAACAGAGACCATTTAGTGCAAATCCCCTTTTTGAAGAAGTAATGTTCAGGGAGCTTGTAATTTGCCAAGGTTATACAGGTAATAAGTCAGCTGGGTGGTAAAGTGGATAGAATGCCAGGCCTGGAGTTAGGAAAATTCATCTTTATGAATTCAAATTCAGCTCCAGATACTTGTTAACTATGTGAACTTAGGTAAATCATCCTGTTTGCCTCAATTTCCTCATCTGTGAAATGAGATGAAGAAGAAAATGGCAAACTATTTTAGTATCGTTGTCAAGAAAACACAACTGAAACAACCAAGCACTGCAAAATTCTGACTTCTTAATCTAGTGCTCTTTCTGTAATAGAAAATATACAGATAACTCATACAGCTGTGCTTGGAAAAGCAGACTTTTAGAGCAGGGAGGGGCACTGAAGTGATCCCCTCATTTTATATTTTAGCAAATAGATCCAAAAAAAGGTGAAGTGATTTGTTCAGACTTAGTGAAAGAGCAAAGATAGGCTCCTGACATTCTACAAGGTGTTCTTTCCATATATCATGCTACTTTTCTAATATAAACCCAACCAATTTGCCCCAGTGAGTCTGATAGAATGGGAATGGAGGGGGAGAATGTTATATTAGCAAGGAGTATTGCTCTTTTTGTCACCTCAATCCTAGCTCAGGCCTGTTTCCAACTATTTAACATTTTATTCTAAAGTCTACTATATTAATTCCTTTTTTCTTTTAGTTTTTAAATTTATTTTGAACTTAAAAACAAAATAAGAAAAGAAAAAATGCCTGGTACACAGCAGAACGTGAGAGGATTCAATATAAAGCAATAAATTTCTGTTTTCAAGAAAGTCTGTATAATAAATATTGTGTAGTTTTCAAACCTGCCCCAGCTTTTCTTTGCTTCCTGAGTACTTTTTACTTTATTTTTTCCTTTCTCCCTCCCAAGAAAGACACAATTAAGCATGTATATAAATACATATATATGTATACACACATACATATATATATATAATCTGTATATATGTGTACATATATGTATGTACAAAATATATACTTAGGTACATATGTGTTTGTGTGTATATATATATATATATATGTATATGCATACCTAAAACAAACTTTACACACACACATACAATATGTCAATGCATGTATTCATACATGCATCTATATACACATACATATTTTTGTGCATATGCACATATGTACATACAAATGTGTGTACACACATGTATATGTGCATATATATTGAATATACAGGTATACATATACACACATTTGTGTGTATGTGTATATACACATGTATGTTTATTTGTGTGTGTGCACATGCATATATGTACACACAAATATATATACATAGACATTTATAAATATAAACATATGTACTTATGTACATATATACTATAATTATTTACACTTGTCATCTGTTTCTCTGGAGATGGATAACATCTTCCTTAAGAAATCCAAGTCTTTCCATATTTTTCTAAATCAACTAGCTCATCATATCCTACACTATAGCAATATTCCAATCCAATTACTTTCTATCTAAGATTGTTTATGAAACTTTTTTCCTCAATTTTTCTCATTAAGACACAGGGTTTTTTTAATACAAGAAAATTCTAATTTAAAATAATCAAAATTATCATTTTACAGTTCAATAATTCTATAATATGATTTAAGGTCTGATACTATTGAATCCGCTTATTTTAGATCTTTTTTTTCCTGGTTTCTTTGAAAACTTTTGTTCATTCAAATAAATTTTTTATTACTCAGTAAAATAATTTTTTAAAAGTAAGTTAGTTTGCAATAGCATGATGTAAACAGATTAGTTAGGTAAAATTGTTGTTTTAAAAAATATTTTGGTTTTACCAAAATAAAAATAGGTAAAACCAAAATGATTTTTAAAATATCAGTTTTACTTAACTACTTACCTAATTTTACCTATCTATGAATAAGAAATATTACTTCAATTATTTAGATCTAATTTTATTTGTATAAAAAGTGTTTTATATTTACATTTGTATAGTTCTTGTATCTATTTTGTCAGGTATATTCTCAGGGTCTATTTTTTCTTTTGATTAAATCTATTTTAGCTTTAACTTTGTTTGATCATGATTATTAACCTTGCTTTTTTGCAATAATAAATTCTATTCTTGAACTTTATTTTATATTTGTATCTTTCATTTTGTGGCATTTCCTAAAAGTAGCATATTGTCAAATTCAAAATTTTAAATATCAGTTTCCTTATCCAAATTCCAAATTTCATCCAACTTCATTCCCTTCACAGTCTAAGCTATAATTACTTGTATATTTCCCACCTTTCTATTTTTCCTCATTGTCCTCCACTCTCATTCCTCTACTTCTATCTGCTTCCTTGTTCTTCTATTCCTTAACTTACCCACACCAACAAGAATCCCTCCCTTATCCTCTCCTCCTTCCTTGATTCCTTGCTCTTTTATTTATTTCTAAATTTAGAAGACTTTTCTAGTTACATATGTTGTTCCCTCTTTAGCCCATTCCACAAGAGTGTAAGGTTCTAGAAGTTCCCACCTCCCTCTTTTTAAAAATTAAATTTAAGTAAATAATTTAATATGTTCCCCTCTTACATTCAAAACCAATTTTTTACATTTGTTTTTAAAATTTTTGAATTGAAGGTTCTCTCTCTTATCCCTACCCACAATTAAGAAAACACTTGTGAAGTTGTGCAAAACATTTGTGAGAAAAAATCATAGATCTCCCACCCTAATGAAAATGAAAAACCCTCAAAAAATTAAGTTATAAAAGAGAGCGAGAAAGAGAAAAAGAATACTTCAGTCTGTATTCAGACCCACTTCCTTCTCTGAGTATGGATAGGATTTTTCAACATAAGTCCTTCAGAGAGTCGGATGATTGTACTACTGAGAATAGCAAAGTTGTTTATAGCTAGTCATCCTGGAATATTACTATTACTTTGTATATACTACATTCTACTTTGCTGAGTGTATGGAGGACTTTCCAGGTTCTTTTTTCTTCCTGAGAGTATCCTGCTCATCATTTCTCATAGAATAATAATATTTTATCATAAACGCACACCAGTTTATTGAGCCACTCCCCAATTGATGGAATCCTCTTAATTTCCAATTTTTTTTTTTGCCCTGAGAAGAGAGATTCTATGAATAATTTTTTGTACAGATAGAAATATGTTTAATATGATTATTCTTGGTACATGTTCCTTTGTTTTTATTTTGAATCTCTTTTGATATTCATGCTAAATAGTGATGTTGTAGGTCAAAGGATATACATGAATCCAAGAAATCTTTTAGGGCTTGGGACCATTTGACCAGTGTTGGGACCATTGTTTCTCACTGAAAAGTGCATGGCTTTTTTAAAGCTTCATTGCCTTCCTCTGCATATGAATCCAGATCGTCTCTCTCCCCATAGCTATGATTGGGTTCTTTCTCCTTTGCTTGCTCATTTTTATTTTATTTTTTTAAGCAGCTATTAGTGTACTTCTTACTGTTATTTAGGCGTGTTTTAGCTCTCTTCTCGACTCTTAAGGCACACACAGTCACACTGTCCCACAAATGACCTTGCATTCAGCAGTCCCTCCAATGGCTGCAAGCTGTATCTGTCCTCTCTTCCATGGAACTGTACCAGAGAACTCTGTTCTCCTGCAGGTGCCCACAGCCAGCAGGGTCCTCACTCCTGCTACTGCATCATCACGTGTGTGCTATCACCTTAATCTTTAAAGCTGTTTACACACACACATACACACAGAGGCATCCCAACCAATTAAGTCACTGACAAACACAGATGATCACCCAAAACTTATAATCACCATAATCAGTAAGTCAGTGGGTCTGAGCAGTGGGAACACAAAGTAAATATCTACTCTCAATAGCCTTAGTTCATCATTCTCTCTCTCATTCTTAGAGAATTCCTGTGGGCAGCACATAAAGTCGGAAGTACGCAAGTGTTTGATGCTCCTAGCACTGCTTGGCAGATTCCTTTTCTGTCTTAAGCTTAAAGTCTTAGCTTAGTTGATTATTTTTTATTTATCCTTTCATTTCTCATTTGTGCGTATTGTTCAATTGTTGTCTCCCCATTAGACTGAGCTCCTGGAAAGCAGGGGCATCTACATTTCTTTGTCTCCTCAGTGCTTAGCACAGTGGCTGGCACATAGTAGGTGCTAAACAAATGTTTGTTGAGTAAGTCCAAGGGCATTTGTAGTCATTTTGGCACTGCAACCCCTGTTTTTACGTAATTCCCTATTGCTCACTAGAATGGCCAGTAGCCCCATATATCCTGGTGAAAAAGACCATAGGTGCTCCTTCTTACTGAGTTTGATAAATAAATAAAATAAAGAGCTTAAGCTTTTTCTCTAGCATCTGGAAGAAAAAAACTCAAAAATGACAGATAGATGAATAAATAAGAACTACATACCATTAAATTTGATACTGAAAAATTAAATAAAGAAAAATTTCCCCCTAAAACCATCCACATTTAGTAAGACTATTAAACCCAGAATCAAGTCATAGTGAAGAGCAGGGATATTTGTATGTCTCTAGCTGCTGTAGAGAAGATAGAGATGCTGCTTTTTTTTCTTTTAAAAAAGTTCCTGTTTGGTATTGGGTTTTAAGAAATGCCCATATCCCTTCAGTTCTCTCTTATCAAATACATATTTATTCACTAGCTAAATTATTCTGTGTTACAGATCTGAAATTGCAGACACATCATTCCAAGCCTTTGAGATCACTCTGAGCTCTTCAAAAGGTTAGGATACTCTGGAATAGGGCTGGGTTTTTCCACAAAGTGACTATGTAGCTTTGAAAGTAATCCCTGTAATGAGTTTTAAAAAGCACATTTTTAAGGAAGCACTAGAGTTTTGAATATCATTGTCCTTCTGTGTCAAGGAAAATTTGTTATAACAGTAGAAACCTTAAAATACTTTTTGTGGTAGGTGCTATTGTGATACATTGAAACAGTTTTTTAGGTTTTGTAAGAACCCACAACCAGAAATATATCTGTCTCTCTGTCCGAGTGTTTTTTGCTTTTCTATTTTCTTTCTTCTTTCCCCCTTTCTTCTTTTCCTTCTTTCCTTTTTCATTCTTTGGGAATTCTGGGTTTAAAAGTGAAAATGTATCTACAGAAAAACATAATTAAAAAACAGTGAGTTTAAGAGAATATGGGTAATCTAAGATTGCAGATTAATTTCTCCAGAAAATAGTTGGAGATTTTCTCTCTCCCCTCCCCCTGACTTAATAGTATTTTATTTTTTCCAAATCTATGTAAATATATATTTTTTAACATTTACTTTTACAAGATTTTGAATTCCACATTTTCTCCCTCTCTCCTCCCTCCCCCAAGATGGCAAATAATCTGATTTAAATTATATAAGAATAATCATATTAAACATATTTCCCCATTAGTGATGTTGTGAAAGAAGAATCAGAACAAAGGAGAAAAACCAGAGAAAGAAAAAACAAAACAAAAAATTGAAAGTAAGATTTGCATTTAGACTCCATAGGATTTTCTCTGGATGTGAATAACATTTTCCATCATGAATCTTTTGGAATTGTCTTAAATCCTTGTGTCACTGAGGAAAGCTAAATCTATTAAAGTTGATCATTGCACAATATTGCTGTTCCTGTGTATAATATTCTCCTGGTTCTGCTCACTTCACTCAGCATCAGTTCATGCAAATCTTTCTTTTTAAAATTTTTTTATTAAAACTTTTTATTTACAAAACATATGCATGGGTAATTTTTCAACATTGACTCTTGCAAAACCTTCTGTTCCAAAATTTCCCCTCCTCCCCTCAACCCCCTCCCCTAGATGGCAGGTAGTCCAATACATGTTAAATGTTAAAATATATATTAAATCCAATAAATGTATACATTTTTATACAGTTATCTTGCTGCATAAGAAAAATCGTACCAAGAAGGAAAAAAAAACTGAGAAAGAAAACAAAATTCAAGCAAACAACAACAAAAAAGTGAAAGTGTTATGTTGTGGTCCACACTCAGTTCCCACAGTTCTCTCTCTGGGTGTAGATGGCTCTCTTCCTCATCCATCAGAATTAATCATCACATAATCTTGTTGTTGTCCGTGTATAATGATCTCCTGGTCCTGCTCATTTCACTCAACATCAGTTCATGTAAGTCTCTCCAGGTCTTTCTGAAATCATCCTGCTGGTCATTTCTTACAGCACAATAATATTCCATAACATTCATATACCACAATTTATTCAGCCATTCTCCAATTGATGGGCATCCATTCATTTTCCAGTTTCTTCATGCAAATCTTTCTACATTTTCCTGAAATCCACTTTCTCATCATTTCTTAAAGCATAATAATATTCCATTACATGCATTTATCATAACTTGTTCAGCTATTCCTCAGTTAATGGGCATCCCTTTGATTTCCAAATCTTTGCCACCAAAAAGAGAGGTACTAGAAATGTTTGTATATTTGTATCCCTTTCCCTTTATTATAATCTCTTTGAGATACAAACTTAGTAGTGGCACTGCTGGATCAAAGGATATGCACAGTTTTATAGTCGTTTGGGCATAGTTCCAAATTACTAGGAGATTTTCCCTGTGGCACATAATGATAAAATAAACTTTTTAGAGAGGTGGCAGTGAATATCATAGGAGTTATTAGTATTTCAAAAGAATAATAATGAATGATAATGATAATAGAGGCTGGACCTTTGATTTCACTTTATAGAGAACTCTCAAGTGAGGAAATTCCTTTTACCAGAGTAGTTCCTTATCTTCTCTGTAAAACAGTCTTGAAGAGCTGCTTAGTCACACAGCATGTGTCATAGATGGCTCTCAAAATCAGGCTTTCAGCTTTAGAATCAGTTCTTTATCTGCTGTTTTTCACTTCTCTATTATTTACTATTTATATTGCACATAAAAGTTTTCAAAGCACCTAATTAATGTTATCCCATTCAGTCCTCACAACTTTTTAAGGAAGATTCTCTTATTACTTTTATTCTTAGAGATGGGCAAACTGAGGGAGAGAAGTTAAGAAATTGCCTTTGGTTATACAACTGGAAATTGTTTCAAGTAGATTTGAATACAAGTCTTCCTGATTCTATAATCAATGCTCTATGCACTGCGTTATAATAATAATATTAAACAATAATGATAATTCACATTTACATAGAATTTTATGGTTTATGAAGTCCTTTCATAATAACTAACTCCTGAAGAAGACAGAGAGGAAAGTTTAGACTGAACATTTTGTGTTGTTTGATTCAGAGATCTATTAAATTATAGACCAATTTCATGAAAAAAAGAAAAAAATTCAAAAGCCCAATATATTTAAGTCAATATCTTTTGTTGTTGTTGTTGTTCAAGGTTAAAGGGAACTCCAGATCTCTGAGGAATGAACTTGATGAGTAAAATGTTTACCGTTTCCCATTTCTAAGAGTCTCTATTATGGCAATAGCTCTAATCAAGACTTACATAATTCCTGAACCTCATTTAGTATGACATAAACAGGCACAGAATTTTCTGGGAAAATAAATTGATATTCTGAGGTTAAAATTTTGGAAGATTTCTCTTAACTTAACCACATTTTCTAGTTAGCATCATAGCAATGATATTATTTTTTTCTCTCACAGGAAAACAGACATAAGTCTAGCAAGTATGACTTGTACATATATACTGATGGGAACAGGGCAGAAGAAAAAACAAAGATCTATTTGTCATTGCATTTGGCAGAACCAGGCTGCTGTGGTGTAAGAGAAGCAAGTTTATTAAGCCCAGGATTGTTTGACTCCTTTGCAAAAGTGGGGACTGAATTTGACTCTCTAATCCCTTGTGGGATGTGAAGGGCAGGGGACACGGTGAAGAGCACAGTTCTGAGGCAGAATAGGTCAGTGCCCATGACTCTAAAGTGGAGTTTTAAATGATAAACTGGCACAGCCACTGAAATATTTCAGAGAAATGTTTTGCATGAACAAGATCTCATTATTCTTGCTTTTGTCATTAAATACCACTATTGCTACCACTTGGTAATCATTTCGGAGCTTCTTGGCATCTCCTCAAAACAAATGAAACAAGCTTTGTCTCCTCCCCTCTAGGAGCCCATAATCAATAAAAGATAACACTGGAGAAATGAACTATACAATGCTATACAAACACAACAAAAGTTAAAATAATAGAAAAAATAGCTCACATAGCAATTTGTTGTTGTTGTTAGGCAATATATAGTTATCCTTTCCACATCACAGCTTTCCCCACCATGGTTTCTATATATCATGGGTCAGCATAAGAAATTAAATGGGATTTTTTGGGAGGAGTTTTGTGGACGCTTCAGACAACATATGAAGGCTAGCAGATGACACAGAAAAAGTTTATAAACTCAGAAATGCAAAAAATATATGCATAGTATTGTATTATGTCAAATCAAATTTTAAATTGAGACACTGTGAATATCCCATAAAAGAAAAAGAAAAAAATTCAGACTTCTTTTCTTGGTATGAAGGGAGGGCCAAAACTTTTTACACTGATTTATCTGATCATAGGGGCACTGTGCCCTTAACCCATCACTACATGGAAAGGATGGATAACTGTACTTCTTTCCAACCAACTGAACCAATTAATTGTTAGTTGTAATGGAATGACTACTTAGAATCACAAAGCCAAAGAATATTAGAGATGGAAAAGATCTAGTCCAATTATTTTATTTTACAGAGAGAGAGAGGTGGTGCACTGGGTGCACCAGATCAGGAGTCAGGAAGACTTGAATTCAAATCCAGCCTCAAATAGTTACTAGCTATGTGACCCTGGGTGAGGTACTTAATCTCTGCTTGACTTAGTTTTCTAATCAGTAAAATGAGGATAATAACATCACCTACCTCCCAGCATTGTTATGAAGATCAAATAAGATAATAATTATAAAGAGTTTAGCACTGTGTTTGGCACTTAAAAAGTACTATATAAATGTTAACTAGCATGATTAATTTGTATTACATAGAAAGAAATTGAGACCCTAGGAAGCAAAGTGAATTTTGTAAAGCCTCACTTAACTTCTAATTATATGACCATAAGTATTAATTATATTAATTATGTGACCACCCAACAAGTAGTTATGTAACTTCTGCTTAAAGGCCTCTAAGGGGGGGAACAAACCACATTTCAAGGCAACCCACTTTTACTTTGGGAAGAAGATAATTGCTAGAAAGTTTCATCTGACATTTAGTTTAAATTTACCTCTTTGCAACTTTCACCATTCTTCCTGATCCTGCCCTTTGAGAACAAGCCAAAAAAGTCTAATTTTTTCACTAGGTGGCGACACTTCAAATATTTGCAAATAGCTATCATTTCTTCTTCACATTACTAAAAATATCCACTTCTTTTATTTATTTATTTTGGATTATGTATGTAATTCATTTTTTACATATTTCCATATGAGTCACGTTGGAGAGAAAAATCAGAACAAAAATGAAAAACCATGAGAAAAACAAAAAGGAAACAAAAGGTGAAAATAGTATGCATTGATCCACATTCAGTCTTCCTGGATGTGGATGGTAGTTTCCATCCAAAGTTGATTGGAATTGCTTTGGATTGCTGAATTATTGAGAAGAACCAAATCTATCATAGTTGATCATCACACCATCTTGTGACTGGGTGCAATATTTTCCTAATTCTGCTTGCTTCATTAAGCATTGGTTCACGTAAATCTTTCCAGGCTTTCCTAAAATCAGCTTGTTCATTATTTTTTATAGAACAATAATATTCTATTACTTTCATATACCATAACTTATTCAGTCATTCTCCAATTGATGGACATCCACTCATTTTACAATTCTTTGCCAACCACAAAAAGAGGTGCTACAAACATTTTTGCACACATGGGTCCTTTTCCCTCTTTTATGATTTCTCTGGGTTACAGATCCAGTAATGGCCCTGCTGGGTCAAAGGTTTTATAGTTTTATAGTGCATTGTGCATACTTCCAAATTGCTTTCTAGAATAATTGGATCAGTTCACAACTTCACAAACAATGAAAAATGCTCACTTCTCTAAAGTAATTGTCATGCTACATGGATATTAGGCTTTCCTTCATCCTGATTATCCTCCTTTGGATACTCTTCAACAAATGAATATGGTTCTTGGCCTGTGATACCCAGCTAAAAAACTGGAAGTTTCTTATTTCTTGTCACATATCTAATTTTGGCATACCTGGAATCAGAATCCACATCACTTGACTTTTACTCCATTAAGGTCTCTACAACATCACTTATTTATTTATTTGGTTATTTATTTATATATTCATTTATTTATTTATAACAATACAGTTTTTATTTAGTAGAAGATTTAGCCCATATTATTTGTAAAAGAAAAGCAATCAGGACTGGGCCAAGTAATTGGTTTGATGATTTTTAGTCAACCAGCATCCTTATCCTAACAGGGTGAATTTGGAGGAGGGCAAGATTATTGGACTGCTATTTCTTTCATTCAAATACTGTTTGTTTAATATTTGTTGAGCACCATAGACATTACTCTGAAATGATTTTTTTTTAAAAAGAAAAACATTTGCTTTCAGTCCTAATAACATTTAGGGTTTTGTGATGTGGTCCAATACATAATATTTCTTTTCTATAGAACTCATGTTAGTAGTTTCATAATGTATCTACATAGTTCTGGTAAGGTTAAACAAACAATTTTTTTCTATGACAGAGCTAATTAACTTATTGACTAACATACAAGACCAGATCCTGGTGTTCCTTTAATTGATTTTCAAGAAATCCCAGGAGGACTAAAGTCATTTCTATTGGTATTTTAATTGCTGTAAAGCACCCTTCAATTCTCAGTTCTGTGTAACTAATAAAAAGTAGTAATGCAAACTTATTTTTGTGTGTTGTTTTCATATCCTTGGAGCAGAGTTCATTTCTTCATAACAAGAAGTTTATATCTATGTCTCTTTATGATCACTTTTTCTACTTTATCACCTATGTCTCTTTTTATCTATTATCTATTCTTCCTTCCCTCCCTTCTTTCCTTCCTTCCTTCCTTCCTTCCTTCCTTCCTTCCTTCCTTCCTTCCTTCCTTCCTTTCTTCCTTTCTTCTTTCCTTCTTTCCTTCCTTCCTTCCTCCCTCCCTCCCTCCCTCCTTCTCTTTCTTTCTTTCTTTCTTTCTTTCTTTCTTTCTTTCTTTCTTTCTTTCTTTCTTTCCTCCTTCCTTCCTTCCTCCCTCCCTCCTTCTCTTTCTTTCTTTCTTTCTTTCTTTCTTTCTTTCTTTCTTTCTTTTTTGTTCTTTCTTTCTTTCTTTCTTTCTTTTTTCTTTCTTTTCTTTCTTTCTTCCTTCCTTCCTTCCTTCCTTCCTTCCTTCCTTCCTCCCTCCCTCCCTTCTCTTTCTTTCTTTCTTTCTTTCTTTCTTTCTTTCTTTCTTTCTTTCTTTCTTTCTTCTTTCTCCCTCCATCCCTCCCTTCCTTCCTTCCTTCCTTCCTTCCTTCCTTCCTTCCTTCCTTCCTCCCTCCCTTCTCTTTCTTTCTTTCTTTCTTTCTTTCTTTCTTTCTTTCTTTCTTTCTTTCTTTCTTTCTCCCTTCCTCCCTCCCTCCCTCCCTCCCTCCCTCCTTCCTTCCTTCCTTCCTTCCTTCCTTCCTTCCTTCCTTTCTTTCTTTCTTTCATCATATTCTTAGACCAGAGAATATAAGAAACTTTAGCAGAGGGAGGAGTGGGACACTGAAGGGGAATATTTGTCCCTATAGAAGCCACAATCCTTATTTCAAGGTCCTCTGCTGCAACAGAAGTCCCCTGGTCCCTTTTTCTCCCCTCTTCTGGAGGACACTATAGTGCATCCCTATCAAGAATCAATTCCCTCTTCCTCCACCATCTTCTATGACTCTCCCCTTCTCCTAGCATAAGTGTGATCCACTACCAAATTGATCTTTTCCTTCCCCAGCCAAACAAAATGGGGGAAGGTGAGATTTCTAATGATCACTATAGATCTTAGAAATAATTGTATACATAGCATAGTTATAAATAGGAAAGAAGATGGTTGGCAGAATCTGTTGCTGGGACTTAAAGAAGCTTCTCAGAACTATCTGAGCCAGTTAGTGTTGAAAACAAAAGACCTTTTTTATTTGACTTGCATGAGGAAAGATCCCAAAGAGAAGTCCACTGGAAAAACCCAAGGGCAGAGGAGGAAGGTTCGACAAGGAGACAATAGTAGTAGGGTAGCTCAAAGAGCTTCACACTGCATCCAGCACTGACACATAGTATGGTGTAAAGTGCTGGATTTGGTGGAGTCAGAGGCCAGCGATTCTTGAACAAGTGTCATTCTATACCTCAGTTTTCTTATTTCCAAAGCAAGGGGGTTGGACAAGATGACCTCTATGGTAAAAATCCTTGATCTTATGACATCTAAATCTCCTCATACTGGGCCAAAGTGAGACAGAGAAAGGTCAGGGAAGATTTGGAATACAAACTTAGAAAAAGAAGATCCAAGCTCAAATTTTGTCTCAGATTACTAATTGGGTGGCACATTACTTAATCTCTTTGAGCCTATGTAGATGAGTTTTCTCATTGATAAAAGAAGAATCAAACGAAAAAACATACTTTGAAACACTTTGAAGTTCTTAGATGGTAATATCAGTGTTTGCCATAATGGTATCAGAGCGTCTTGGGCATATTAGTGAATTGTCCTTAGTAGGACATAGCCAATCACTCCAGCAGTGACATGACAACTACATATTCAGAGTGGCTTAGGCATTTTATGGGAAGGGAAAGGGCTCTGTTGAGACCAATGGGCACAATCAGGAAACTAGAAGTTTTTAACTTAAGCTTTTTGGCATATAAATTCAATTATGGGAATTCTAGAAAGGGAGAAGGGCAGGAAGAAGAGGGTACCAGGCAGGGGTGATAAAGCGGGATCTGAAAAACAACAAGGTTTTTCTGGATTACCACAGTAAGGAATTGCACTCTTAATCACTTAAGTTCCAATTACTGTGCAATGTAGGGGAGACCTTTGAGGAGAAGCAACATGGTGTCCTAGGCACAACCCAGCAGAATTCTCTTGTGCTTCTGGCTGTTTTCCCCTTGTAGGTGCCTTGAACCTAACTGAAGGAAAAATCACCTGGCTATTCTTGATGGATAATTCATGCCAGCATGATCATAAAGGGAAACTGAGCCCCCAAATGCTAGTTACAGACTTATCTCTGTTGTTTTTTAAAGGCATCTGCTATGTTCTTGACTTAACTTAATGAATTCAGGAGTTATTTTTCTACTATCCTCTGCCATTCCCAGTCTTTGTTAGATGTCTTTTTGCCTATATATCTGTGCCACCAGGATTTTTCAGGATTTTTCAATTCCACTAGCTCTCCTTGGACTGGGTCATTTTGGTGAGCACCAAGCTCATAGTTTTCATAGGATTTAGTCCAGGACAGGACCTCAAGGTCCACTGAGTTCAAGGATTCTTAATGTGAGATTTTATAATCTTGTATTAAAAATGTTGATAATCGAATTGTGGTATAATTTTTTCCTCTCTTATCTCATGTATTTTGTAGTATACATTTAAAAACATTATTCTGAGAAGGGGTCCACATGACTGTCACAGGAGTCTATCATATAGACATAGAAACACATACATCCACACACATCCACACACACACAAACACACACACACACAAAGACTAAAAACCACTGCCCTAATTCTACCATTTCTTTTTATGTTTCATTTTTATTTCATTTTTCTCAATTACATGCAAAAAAAATTAGATGTGTAATGAATACTTATTGGTTAATTGATAGCTACTTCCAGATTTACCATGGCTATTTTGGTATGATCAACTATTATGGTCCAAGTACCCATCTAATTATTTATTTTATTATAAAATCATAGAGAATATTAAATAATTGCTATAGGAAAGATATTTAATTATGGCAACATTTTTATTGTTGAGCATTTTTTTTTACAAAGTAATATAAATAACAAGGAAAAAAATCAAGCAGTAAAAGCATTCTCTATATTTGTTTTCAATTTGATTTATTCTTGACTTTGGAAGCCTCTGACACAGTGGATCACCCTCTTCTCCTGGCTATTTTCTTTTTTCTAGGTTTCTGTAACAGTTCTGTCTCCTGACTCTTTTACCTGTCTGATTGCCTCTTCTTAGTCTCCTTTTATGAATCTTCATCGATAAAAGTCATGGTAATTAGTCCTGGCCTTTAAAACTCCATCCTATCTCTTTGTCTCTGTCTCTGTCTCTCATATTTCTCTTGGTGATTTCATCAGCATCCATGAATTCAATGGTCATTTTGATATAGATCTATTTATCCATCTTTACTGGACCTATTTATTCCAGTTTACATTGTGCTAATTGCTGGGGATACAAAAGGATGAAAAAGATAGTCCTGGACCTCAAAGAGCTCATAATCTAAATTGGAGAGACAACATGTGAACAAACATATGTAGAATAAATAGGAAATAATTAAAAGAGGGAAGGCACTAGAATTAAGAGGGACTGAAAAGCATCCTGTAAAACATGGGTAGTCTCTCTATTTGTCTTGCCTTTCTCCTGCCCCACTAAACCCCTGGATTTTTTATACATACCCTATCTGGCCCATGCCCAGCTTTTAAAATCTCATTCTTTATAGAACACACTTTAATAATCAGGGTTTGTACCTGATAATAATATCATGATACTGTAGGCTCATGCATGTTCCTCTGAACAGTGAAATTCAGAAACTCTCTCCCAGTGACTGATGTCATTTGGTTCCAAATATTACTAGAAATGACTTTCTAACATATGCTCTTTATGTACACTATCCATTATGTTGTTTTTAACATTATCATTTTTTTTTACATAGTTATTATTTTTATGATTTATTTGGATCTATACTTTTTATTTATAGTTCCTGAACCAATTATTATTTTTAAGGTTATGGTCTGTAAAGGATCCAAAAATTATTTCTGCCTTTTCAAATTTGATTGAGATATCTCTTTGCCTCAGTATGCAGTCAATTTTTGCAAATGTTTCATATAGTGCTGAGAATATTTCTTGCAGTCCTATTTAGAAGATCCACTAAATCTTTTAGTTTTAGTTTCTCCAGTAATTTATTCAATTTCATATTTTTCCTTTTCTTTATCTTTTTGTTGTTGTTGTTTTTTAGTTGTTTCATTCACATATGACTCTTTTTGAATACATTTAAGGGTTTGGTTTTTTGGTGGCAAAAAATACAGCTGATAAAAACTGAGGCAAACAGGGTTAATAACTTGCTTAAAGTCATACAGCTAGTAAGTGTCTGAAATTTGAACTCAAAAAGATGAGTCTTCCTGATTTCCTGATTATTTTCACTCTACCAATCAGTTGTCTTATCTTTCTGTTAGACTTCTCAAAAACTAGAGAGGGAGATTGAAATTTCCTGTCTATTTTATTATTGTCTATGCCATTTTTATAGCTCAAATGATGTTTTCTTTATGAATTTGGGTGCTAAGACATTTGGAGCATATAGAATTATTGATTTATTGTCTATGGTTCCTTTCAGCATAATGTAATTTGCTTGTTCATCCCTATTTATTTTTTTGAATGTTTGTTCTTGTTTTGTCAGAAAATATGATTGCAATTCTTTTGGGGGGATTTACCTGATGCATAGTAAATTTGTTTCCATCTTCAATGTTTTATTTTGTCTTATGTCTTTTTTTAAAAAATGTATTTCTTGTAAGCAACAAACTGGAGAGCTTTTGTTTTCTTACCCAATCTGTTGCTTTTTGGGGATTTCTTTTATTTGATTGTTTTAACTCTAAAAGAGTTTGAGGTGGTGCTAAGACTTTCAAATAGATACCTAACAGAAAGTTGAAATATGAACCTCGAGCTTTGAAGAGAGATTCTGGGTAAATATATATTTTAGAGTCTTTTTTTTTTGACAAGACAATTTAAGTGACTTGCCCAGAATCACATAGTTAGGAAGTATTAAGTGTCTGAGGCTGGATTTGAACTCCAGTTTCCCTGAACTCCAGGGCCAGTACTCTATCCACTGTGTCATCTAGTTGCCCCTAGAGTCATTTTAAAGAGTTAATTATTGAAGTAAGAGACTATATGAGATCACTAAAGGAGATAACGTAAAGTGATGAGAAAAGGTCAATGAATGAAAACTTAGCAGACATCCACATATATGGGAATGATGAGCAGTCATCAAAGGAAGTAGAGAATAAATAGTTAATGATTTAGAAGAACCATGATGTTATGGATGCCAAAATATGGAAGGATAATAATAAGAAGGGATACACAGAGATAAAGGAATATGAAAACAGGGGAAAGACCTGAGAAT
Organism: Sarcophilus harrisii; assembly: GCF_902635505.1. Classification (NCBI taxonomy): domain Eukaryota; kingdom Metazoa; phylum Chordata; class Mammalia; order Dasyuromorphia; family Dasyuridae; genus Sarcophilus; species Sarcophilus harrisii. Next base: position 152,085,192 of record NC_045426.1, on the reverse strand, counting down.
TTAATAATTAGTCAGTCATTAAAGATCTTGGAGAGATTTGTTTTAGTCATTTTATGAGAAGTCATAGTGCAAGTAAGGAGGTGTTAGGAAAGTGGTGATAGTGTGCAGACTATTCTTTTTAGAATTTTGCTAATAAAGGAAAGAGAGTGAAAGAGACAGGGTCACAGAGAGAGACAAAGGAAAGACGTGAAAGAGAAGAATGGAATAGATATAGAGAGAATGAAGTTATAAAGAGGAACCTGAGAATTCAGGATCTTGGTGAATCCAGACTTGTGTAGATAGCCATTCTGGGTAACTACACATGATTTTTTTCAACTAGAAAATTGAAATAGAAGGTTCAAAAATCTACTTACTTCCTTGAAAAATCTGGGCAAATTCTCCTTCCAATTTATTGTCATCCTTTTCCAAAAGGTTAATTTATAGATTGATAGAAATTAAGAATTAAATGCATTGTGTTTCCTTGCATCACATTTTATATTATGAAATTTGGATGTTAATAAAAATAGAAGAATTGTGATTCTTCTGCCATTTTTCTTTTACTTATTGAAGTTCTTTCCAATGCAGAGCTACTCTCCATGTAAGACATTTCCTTATTCCCCTATCACAACATGTATGCTTGAGCTCACTTATGCACTTAACCATCTTCTAATTTCAATCATTGTGTTTAAGTCTTAGCTCCCTCTGTATATTATAAACTTGGGTCTGGAATGGTGTTTCTTCTCTATTTCCAGCACATACACACTCCTTTGCACAAAATAGGCAAAAATAAATAAATAAAATTTTGCAACATACTACTTGAGTGACTTTAAGTAAGTCACTTATCTCTTGAGACTCCTGCCAAATAAAGATGTTGACATATCACTTTCAAGATTGACATATCACATCCTAGCTTCCAGGCCTATGTCATTTTATGAACCTAATTAATCTAAATGGAATATTTGATCTGTAGTTATTATTGTTGGGTTCAGTTCTCTTCATTGGCAGCATCTCTCGCATCTTTAGTCCCATTGTACTTTTGACTTCTGTATCTCATTCTTCTCTTAGCTATCACTTTCTATTGTTTCCCCACTACCCTTATTCTTTCTGCTTTCAATGAGGTGGTGGATGTCTACAGAGAGAAGTACAGCAGTTATTTTTTAAGGAAGCAAAATTTTAATCTAAGTTGTAAAAAGTATTTTACACTATTTCTGTATAATTACATTGGGATTTATTTTAGTGATGATACAGCTGGGAAAAATTGCTTTAATTGTGTAATTTTCTGTAACTACTCTGGAACAAAAATCTTAGTAATTGGATTTTTTTATATTTAACAAGTTGTCACAATTGGATACTTTTTAAACTATTTTCTTGTACTTATGCTTTAGAAGTGTTCAGGCACTGGTCCTTGTGTTCTAAAAAGAAAAAAAATTGCATCAGTTTAGAATGTAATATTTGATTTATTTAACTTTGAGTTTTTAAAAAAGATTGACAACTCTTGATTGTTCATTGTCTTTCCTAAATGGACCTTTGCTAAGATTTTTCAGGACTCTGCATTCCCGCCACACACTCTACTGTTACCATGGGAGCAGAATTTCTGTGATGTGCAGCATTATCTCCCGGGTGGTTCCATTTCCCATAATGCTTTGCTGTTACTATGGAAATGACTGCCCATTAATCTTGCTGTCCTTTTACTACCAAAGCACCTTTAACTGTCTCAAACAATCAAATGATGTTACCAGCAGCAGTCAAAGGAGGGAGAAAGCTGCTTCCCATTCTATAACCACAGAGCTGATTTTAATCAAGATTTAATCAAGGAGTAAAAGAAACTAAGCTACAAAGATATTTTCCTTATTTCATCTTTCTCTTTAAATAGTTCAGGAAAGACTCACCCATGATACATGGGTACATGCCCTTGATTTAAACCCCTATTAATTTTTTTTAATGGAGAAAGATTCTAGACCTTTTCAAAAGTCTCATTCTGTGTTTGATATCTGTTACAAAATGTCCCAAGTGGAATTGGAGTGACACAAGTGGTCACTTCTATTAATTGAGAACATTAGTCTCAGAAAAACACCACATCCAAGTTACAGCAACTACTTTGAAGACTGAATTCTTTGGAACAGTCATGAAAATAAACACATGCTCATGGCCCCATAGACTTTAAACACATTGTGTTGGGAGCTTAAAGAAATTAGGTTGTGGGTAGAGACCAGAAGAAATTGGGGAGTTCTGCCTTTTCCTTTTGATTCAGTTTTGTTTAGTTGTCTGGAAGAACATGTGTTTGGGATAGGGTGGGGGATCAGTTTTATAAAATGCAAAAAAAAAATGTGCATGTGGAGGAACACATTACAAAGTTCTCAAGACATCAGTTAGAAAAAAATTAGAAAACAATTTAAAATTTTTTGGGGGGACAGATGGCATGTTTGGGCCACTTTAATTGTGATGCAATTCCTAGAAAGATTGTATTTTTAAAAGTAGAATAAATCGCCTTGCATTTGGTAATCTGGATCCCATACATAAGTTTAGGACTTATTTCTGCTTGGATGGAAAAATACACAAATGTGATGCAGCAAAAGGAGACAGAAGATGCCGTATTTTTGTAAAAAATAATAATACAAAAGCTGATGATTTTTCTTCCCTCTTTTCTAAGGAAGTACAAGAAGATGAATACTCTCCCACCCTGGGGAAATGCAGATGGGACTTTGCTTGCTATTTTGGCCCTCTGCCCTACTCTGTAGGACAAGCAGAGTCCAACCACTATTCTCATAATCCTTCTAGTGAGTAGGTTGGGAAGGATGCCCAGGTTTGTATAGGAGGCTCACTAAATGAGCAAAGAATGAATGTAAGACTGCCCCCACACAAAACTGATCTGGACAAAGTTTTTCCATCAGGATTTCTTTCTTTAGTTCCATTTATGTTTCCATTCTTTTTGTATTTTTTTCCTTTCAGGTAACTAGTACTATGTTGCCTTGATCTGTATCACTGATAAATTCATACATGATAGGGTCATAGGATCATAAACTTGAAACTAGAATGGCCCTCAGAGACCATCTAGTCTCTCATTTTGTAGATGACAAATTCCCCCATTTCTCCCTCCCCCAAACACATACCCACATATCCTCCAAACCCAACTAGATAGTAATTAATAGGTCATCGGGCTTCATATCATTTTAGGAGCATTTTATTTTAAGATTGAGTCTCTTCATCTTACCAAGAGTGAGCATGTACATCAAACACTCTGACCTGACTCCAATACTGATCACCTCAGAAATGATTAATTGTTTTAGGCTGGATCATCCTATCCATAGGTATCCAGGAGCTTCCCTTTCCTTAGAAGCCATTGTTGGTGTGAACTCTCAATCATTAGACCTACTGACGTTCATTCAGAACTCTTCCACTCAAGGAATCCACCAACCTTAATCTCCTCAGTAGTGAGGACTACAGGGAAGAGCTACTATATGGACTGAGACATTTTATCTATTTGTGGATGTCATTTTTGTTGGGAAGAGGGCTTTTCCCCATTCTCTTTAAATCACATTACATAAAGTCACTTTTTACCCTATTTATGCATAAATCTGGCTTGTGGGAAGCACTTTCTCTGCCTCCATGGGAAACAGCATGGTACAGCAGAAAGGGTTTGGGATCTGGAGTCGGAAGGCTTGCGTTCATGCCCTGATTCTTCTCCTTGTTACCTGTGTGACAAATCCCTTAGTACTAGTCCTGTAGTAAAAGAAATAGTGCTTTTTCATCTCTCTAAACTTCTAAGGATATTATTATGAAGACTCATAAACTGTTTCTATGCTTCTTGTCATAACGCCTTCAAAACTATAATTTTGTCCACAGGATACTGCCTCTGCAGACATATATCAGCACCCCTCTGTCATTAAATAGATGTCTGTGGTGAACCATCTTTCCCCAAACCAACCAAACCCAACCATGTCCAAGGGGCCATCCTGGGATGAAGCTCTCCACTCTGAGCTGGGCTGGTCTTCAAACAGGCAGTACAGCACTAGGCCCATTTGTATAGACTTTTCCACTTGATAGATGCTGCTAGAGCTTGTACTTCACTGCATAGTCTTTGAGAAATGAGGGTCAGCTCCCTTCACAATAAGGATTCTGAGTAGCACTTTAATGGAGGAAAGATAGGTAATTGAACACTGGATCTAGAGTCTGGAAATTTGTATTTGTTCAAATTTTGGCTCTAGAATTGATGTGATTTAATTTATTCCCCTGTCAGGAAGAAGCCCAAATCTTGTTAATATAAAATAATAATGTGAAATCAGAGTCTACTGGTAATTGATCCATCCTGTCTTGAATCTAGTTAGTATCTTTAAAGACATTCACAAAAACTTTTGAGACAACCTGGATGGGAACTTAGTTTTCCCAGACTATATAGGAAGGAACTTTTAGCAACCATCATTGTTCATCCCCCAACATCTGTTTCTGCAAATTACTTTTTGAGATATTAATTAGCATATCTTTAACCAGGTACATTCCATCTGTCTCCTGACCCCTCCCTCTGAGTTCCTGCTTTTCCTGGTTTCTCTAAGAAATCCCCAAGGGTAAATTTCCCCTATAAAAGACCTTCTCATGATGAAGATCTTTGCTAAGTCCTCTTCAGGACTAAGCACACTATATGATACTTTCCCCTTTTAATAGTGCCTTTCTCCTTATTCTGCTAAACTTCTCTATGGCTCTAACCTGCCCAACAATGGCATGCTTCGGTCTCATGGCATATTCCTTTAATGGATTCTTCCAAATTTTCTTTCTAATTATATGCTTTCCAAATTCTATTTTCTATTTGTCACTCCTGGTGTCTATCATATCCCTTTGTTTTGTCTATAATCTATTCCCCTGAATAAATCTACCTTTTGTCAAAGAGAATGACCAATATGAACTTGTCACATGTTTATTTTGAACTACGTATTGTTATCCTGGCCACCTCATTATTATATGACCATAGGGCTCAGTTGCTTTATCTTTAAAACCAGTTAACTAAATCCTGTGAGTTTATCAGTGACATAGAGCAACATGGTACTGGTTACCTGAAAGGAGAAAATATTAAAAGAATGGAAACACAAATGGAAAGGAAGAAATAAATCCTGATGGAAAAACTTTATCTGAATCACATGGATTTATACAATATAGTCATTCCAAATGTATATATCTGGCAGTACTGAGTCCAAGGACATTAAGATCATAGGACCCAACACTCATGACTCTTAGGACTATTCATTTTTTTTCTTTTATGTAAATAGGAGTAATACAACTAAGGAAGCAAATAGAGAGTATTAGAAATTTTCATTTAAAAAATTATTAAAAACAATTTAAAAATAAAAAACACCAAATAGATCTGTTCCATGATATTCTCTATTTATTTATTATTTATTTTCCACAAAATCAGATTTATCTGTTACTAATATCCATTATGGAGAAATCACTTGGATCATTTATACATAATGGAAAATCTTACCAATGCAAAAAAATTTTTAGATTTACTATTTTAAGAGGATGTTGAGAATTTAGAAAAGGGTTAGAGGGGAGGCATGAAGATGAATAAAAGATTAAAGAGTAATACCAATCAATCAATCAATAAACACTGACTAAGCACCTATTCAGCACCAGAATACAAAAAAGAGGTAGAACATAGTCCCTGCCCTCAAGAGGTTCATAATCTAATAGAGAAGGCAACATGCAAACAAATATAGTGATACTTCTTTCCTTAACCTAAATGGTTCCAGAAGGCACAAATGGTGAAACCAATGAGTACTGAATGAATTTTTCCCATATAGAATACATTTTCAGTCTGTAGCCTAATCATCTCTTCTCACCCAATTCCCCAAAGGAGCAAGAGGGGCTTCCAGTTGTGGAGAAAGCCAAACCAGCCTAGCTTAGCCCAATCCAGCCCAAACCAGAGCCAACCCAGCTGAACTGGGCTCTTCCCTTCTTGACTCAATTGACTCAACTCAATTAACTTGACCAGTTAATTGGTTTTAAAGATAAATCAACTGAGCCCTATGGTCATATAATCATGAGGTGGCCAGGATAACAATACCTAATTCAAAATAAACATGTGACAAGTTCAATGCTAATCAAAACTGACTCACTTTCTGGAAGGAACCTTCCAAACTTCCTGAATGTGGAGTCAAAAGGTATGGTTCCATACTCTCTGATGCCCAAGGCTCAGGTTATCACCTAGCACTTGGGGCTGCCAGGACTCTTGGGTCTGCCATCATTGCCTTGGCCTGGGTTCTTGCTGCTGCTATTCTTGCTGAACATGTGGCTGCTCCATGCCCCTTTTAATATTACTGTTTTGAAAACCAGGAGACTATATGTTGTTCCCATATTGTCCTAAAGGAACTACCTTGTTTTTTATATTTCTTAATTAATGGAGCCATATAAACTACATAATTTTTATATTTGTATTTTTAATGCAAATAATTAAGGTTAAAATAGTTCCATTTGCATTGGACATCCTATAGAATAGCCCTTCTCAAAATGATCTAATTGGGCTTTTCTAGTTTACTTGTAGCCCATTCAATTAAAAACAAAATTCTTAATTTTTTTTTTGTTGGAACTGTGTAGGTAGCCTAAAGGCAGTTCTTAAATTCTAAATGATATGTATTTCTGTCTGAGGGAGCTTCCAACTCAGTAAAAAACAAAGAAAGAAGAAATGAGATTCTGAGTGATTTCACTACTCATAATTAACAAGTTAGACTTATGATCACTTGAAGCTAAGATAAGAAGAGGTATGGTTGGAGTGGATCAGATGATCTCTAATATTCTTTCTAGTTCTATGTTTAGTAATCCACCTTTGATCTTACCATTTTCTGCTTCTGTACTGAGATAGAAAGGGTAGAGGGGAGGTCACTTATAGATACAGGAATACAAAAATAGTGGGTAGGTAAAGTGAGCGATGGAAAGCTTTACTTGAGATCATATGTGACATATTAACTTTACTCTTCTTTATGTATATTTTAGACAACCCAAGCTGAGACCTAATATTCTTTTCTTCCTTCCTTCCTTCCTTCCTTCCTTCCTTCCTTCCTTCCTTCCTTCCTTCCTTCCTTCCTTTCTTCCTTCCTTCCTTCCTTCCTTCCTTCCTTCCTTTCTTCCTTCCTTCCTTCCTTTCCTTCTTTCCTTTCCCTTCCTTTCTTCTTTCCTTGCCCTTCCTTCTTTCCCTCCTTTTTTCTTCCTTCCTTCCTTCCTTCCTTCCTTCCTTCCTTCCTTCCTTCCTTCCTTCCTTTCTTCCTTCCTTTCTTCCTTCCTTCCTTCCTTTCCTTCTTTCCTTTCCCTTCCTTTCTTCTTTCCTTGCCCTTCCTTCTTTCCCTCCTTTTTCCTTCCTTCCTTCCTTTCTTCCTTCCTTTCTTCCCTCCTTCCTCTCTTCCTTTTTCTACTCCATAATGCTAATCAAAATTGGCATTTGTTTGGTGTTTCACAGTTTACAAAGAACCTTCATCGACCCTACACTTGTGGTCAATGGCAACTGAATGACGGCTATTGGGGTAAAACTATCAAATGGTCATTTTCTCACCAGTCTTCCCTGCTCTAGTCACTTCTATCCTTCCCTCTTCACTTTCAAGGTGAGTTTATTTTCTCATGGCAACTGGAACCCCATGGGACAAGGGATTCTTGGAGCTTTAAGCACAAAGCAGAACCTTCCTGAGACAGATTCGGAATCCTGGTTTTAGGATAATTTAAATGTATTCCTTCCAGAAGGCAGAGGATGGACTAGATGACCTCTAACTGTCCTTTCTGGCTCTTTGCTATTACCGCACTTTTCCAAGGAGGACAAGAAAACAACTTAATTGATTGCATTGTCTGCATTGTCTGTCATGCTCATGCTCTATCTGTCTCTCTGATATCTCAATGGAGGAAGCAGAGCCTGTGTCAGCAAATTTGAGTGGCAAAGCTCAGAGTGTGATTTCCTTGAGGTTAAAAGTGCACTTTCTAATATTGTCATTTAATTCTACAGGGCATATGTGATATAAAGGAAAAGAAAATCACATTTGGGGAGCTTTGTGTGCAGTATGCATTCATTAAAGATTTTTCTGGGCATACACTTGAGTCAAATTCTAAGTTCATTTAAAAGATGCATCACTAAAAGATTTTGAAACTGATTTAGGGATTGTTCTTCCTGTGGGGGTATATGAGATGGGTGGAATTACAGATGCTAGCCAACTCAATTAGCTGTGTTAATAGATGAGGAAGATAGCATGGATAATGGAAATCCACAGATAATCCTCAAATCTCATTTTGGCTGACAGGCCCTACCTTCCCCTCCTCACAAACCTTTTTACCAGAGATGCTAACAAGTGTTCAACTTGATTGGTTTGAGTTTCAGATCTTTTTATTTCCCTAGTCTTTGCTCAGGAAGATGTGGAAATGAATCATAGAAAAACTCAAGGGCAGGTTCAGGAGGAAGAAGAGAGTTCAGGAAGCCGAGTAACCCAGACATGTAATAAGTCAGTCTCTTAATGAAGAATAATGGATCTAGGGACAAAGATTCTGAGTTTGAATTCTTGTCCTCTTTCCTCATCTGTAAAATAAGGTTAAAGGAGATGATCTCTGAGGTTTCTTCCAGGTCTAAATCAACAATCCCATGACAATTTGCTGTGAATTCCTTGATTTGCTTCCAACTCTGGAATAGTGATAACATGGGATGGTTATATATACTTATGTAATACACATTATTTATACAAACACTAATATACATTATATACTAATATATTATAGACAGATTTATAGAGATCCTCCCAGAACCTCCATTATATGTGCTGAGGCCAGCCCTCCCTAAATGGAGGGTCTGGGAAGAACCATTTATCCTGTGTACAACCTTCTCATTTCTCTTCAGGATGACCTGGTATCTTTGTCTCCTGTCTCAATTTCTTTTTATGTGTGACCTTCCTGAATTAAAAAGGAAGCTCCTTGGGGATAGGAACTGTATTCCTTTCTACTTGTATTGGTATTCCAAGGCTTAGTATAGTGCTTGACATACAATAAATACTTAAACTTGTTGACTTGACAATCTTCCATTTCTGCAAAGAAATGAGGGATGTTTATACCACAGTCAAGTTTGCATTGTTCTGAATGCCTGAAATGTTTTCACTTTCACTTTTCAAAATAATAGCAGTACTTTGACGTCAGTTTAAATAATATGTTCTCCAGGAAATTTTGCCTAAGGAAGCTTGTTATGGTGGAATGAACATTGGTCTTGGAGTCAAAATAAATGAGTTTTTCCATCCTCGTTCTGTCACTTTACTAGCTGTGTAAACCTGAGCAAATAATTTGCCTTCTTTGAGGTTCGGTTTTTTAATTTATGAAATGGGAATGACAATAATTCTGCCACCTACCTCTCAGAGTTGTTGTGATCAAAGTACTTTTTAAACCTTAAAGTGTTATATGAATGAATGAAAGTTGCATTTTGGTAGCTGTCTTACCTGGTTCACTATTTTAGATAAGATTACCATCATACTTTCCTGCTTCTCATTTTGTCATCTTCTCCAAACCTATGTAGTTTTACTCAAATTCCATCTCTGGGTTAAAGGAGCAACTCTGTTTTGAGGGAAAATACTCTTCCTATTTACCACTATAGCTCTCAAAGCTACAACTTCCTTCTTTGGATACACAAGGAAAAGCAAAACGACTGTCAGTTCTTTCCTGCACAGAAAAAAAAAAATTAAAGTCTAATTGGAAGACAAAATCTTGCTGAGTGAAAAATTGGCTGAGCTTGTCTTCATTACCCAGAGCTTACTGGGTTTGCCTGCATTACTCAGAGAGAGACAAATTATTAAATTTTATAGTTCTCTGGCTTAAAAGGAAATTGTTAGCCTTTTCAATATCAACTTTCTGTTTATAAAACTATTTACATTTATAAAACTAACACACAAAATGACAGATTAGATGTTAAACATAATTAATTTAATAATAATAATAATAAATAATACAACAGGTACTCAAGTAAGATAAATACAGAATTTTTTAAAAAATCATTACAATTCACCCAAATCTAGCACACAGTATTCTACCAGGCTTCTTTTGAGGAAAGTAGATATACACTTAAAAAAACCTGGCAGGGTTTCATCATGTGAGTGAGGAAAAAATATATGTTTGGGATAACTCATGACTGGACCAGAGACTTTGGTATCAGGAGTCATGGATCAAGTTAGGAATATCAACAATACATGTAGCTGCACTTTTATTAACTTTCCCTTTTCTGGTCCTTAGGGCTCTCCTGTTGGCCAAATCCTTTTCTCCTTTAACTCTCATGTTGATGAAACAGCTCAAGAATTTCCCTGCTCCAATCTACTCTGCATCCAGCTTTCAAAGTGATCTTCCTAAAATATGTATCTATGTCACACTTTCTTCCCCCAACTCCATAAACTTCAATGGCTTCCTATCACTTGCAGGATCAAACATAAAATCCTCTGTTTAGCTTTAAAGCTTTTTACAACCCTGTCTTTCCACACTTCCACATTACTCCTCCCCATGTACTCAGTGACTTTGGCCTAACATTCACAAGATACTCCATTTCCTGATTCCGGGCATTTTCACTGGCTGTGCTCCAGGTCTGGAATGTTTTCCCTCCAGGTTTTTCTGCTCCTTTCAAGTTTCATCCAAAATCCTATCTCCTATGTTAATGCCTTTTCTCTGAGACTATTTTTATTTTATCCTATATATATTTTATTTGTACATAGTTATTTTCATATTGTCTCTCTCATTATACTGTAAGCTCCTTGAAAGCAGGGACTGTTTTTGTCTTTGTATCATCCTCACTGCTTAGCCCAGTGTCTGGCACATGGTAGGTGCTTAATAGAGCTTGTTGACTTTCTTTGACTTGAGCAGATGAAAAACAGCATGCAAAGGAGCCAAGGAACCACAATCCACTGCAGTTTTAGTTATTCTCTCCAACAGTCTATGTCTCTGAAAACTAATTCTTCACATTTACATTTTATAAGCTTTCAGCACATGCAAGTACTTTTTCTGACCCTTTCAACCATCAAACAATTCACATACAAAAGAGGCTGCTTTATATCCTTTACAAGGTAATTTAAGCCTTTTTATTTACATCAAGGTTTATTTTCTGTCCCCTTTGGCAACCAAATTGCTTTTAGCTTGTCTGAAAACAGTTTCTTTACATATAGATTTTAGCAGTTTTTATTATACCAAAATTCTTTTCTGGTCCCTTTCATAAACTAAACTGCTAAACACCTTAGGGGTTCAACACTTTGAAAGGATAATTTCTTCCATATACAAAGTAATTTCTAGACAAAGGGCATTAGCAATAATTTTTATTTTAATTTTGTTGAGAGTAGGTACTGTTTATCTGTGTATGCTTGTTCCCTAAAAAGTGTTTATGGAATGGATATAAATCAATTGAAATTTGAAGAAGCTTAAAAAAAGTGTTTCTACTTTGGAAAATTCTGGGATCTCAGTCAGTCAATAAGCATTTATTAAGAATCTACTATGTAAAAAAAAAAAAAGAATCTACTATGTGACAGACACCTTGTTAATCATCAGAAAGCCAAAAGACTAAAGTCCTGGAGGAGCTCACAATCTATGGGGGGAGGGAGAAGACAACAAGCAAACAAATATGTATAAACAAGCTATATACAAGATAAATTGTAAATAATTAGCAGAGGGGAGGCATTAAAAATAGAACGGATTAGAAAAGGCTTCTTATACCAGATGAGATGTTTAGTTGGGACTTGAGGAAAGCCAAGGGTGGCAGGAGGGAGAGATAAGGAGGGAGAGCATCCCAGCCATGAAAGACAGAGAAAATACATGGAGACCAATGTCACTGGATTGGTGGTGGGGGTCTTCATGTTCTAAGAGGACCAAAATGATAATACTATATAGGGGTCAAGATATACTGTGTCCAACTGTGACTGATCAGACCAGTATGAACCTGGATTGCTCAACCAGAGGTTAGATAAAAACAGTCCGTATAAACATTCGGAGTAAAGATGTCTCTAAATTTGTCATCTCATGTTTCTTTTGGGCTACAGTAATTCTGCTTTTCTCATTGAGAGCAATTCCTTCTTTGATGAAGGCACACCTTGCTGGGCAGTCCTGTGCCATCTCCCATGTCTCAGAATCAGTTCCAAAGTTCTTCAAAGAGATCCTTGAGAGTGTCTTTGTATCGCTTCTTCTGACCTCTGTGTGAACACTCGCTTTGTGTGAGTTGTTCTCCGTGAATTAGTTTTTTCAGCAAAAATGCATTTGGCATTCTAACAAAGTGGCCAGCCCCTTACCTTGTGTTCTCCACTGTACAGTTTGAATGCTGTGGCAGTTAGCTGGAGCAAGGATCTCAGTGTCTGTTTCTTTGTCCTGCCAGGTGATCATTAGAATCTTCCAAAGATAATTCAAACGGAAGTAATTCCAATTTTCTGGCAAGTTTCTGATACATGGTTATGGTTATGGCACTGGGTATGTCTAGGTTTCTCAGGCATACACAACAGCTCTGTAGACCTTCCATGTATTAGGCAGTCTCTTCTCTCCTTCTTAACACTGGAATTCAGGATATATGGAGGATGTAAGGTATAAGAAAACTGGAAAGGTAAGGGTGGGAGATTTAGGTTATGAAGGACTTTGAATGCCCAAACAGAGGAATTGGATAGCAATTGGATAGTAGATAGGTGACATGGTTGAATCTGTGCTTTATAGATTTAAATCCTAGACCAGTATACTCCTGGACTTCAAGATCAACATTTCTGGGGCAGTTAGATGGTATAGTGGATAGATCACCAGCCCTGAAGTCAGGAGGACCAGAGTTCAAGTCCAGCCTCAGACACTTAACACTTCCTCGTTGTGCTACTGCTAACCCCAGTTGCCTCACACTCAAATATTGCTCCCTAAAAACAAAACAAAACAAACTAAAAACAACCAAAAAAAATCAACATCTCCTTCAATCCAGGGACTAGGAAGTTCACAATTATGATATTCAGGCAAAACTCTGAGACAGATCAAACAAATTTCAAACGCAGTTATAGCATCTTGCTACAATCGGCTCTAGAGGGTACCCTTGTTATATTTCCGTTGCTTGCCTTGTCTACCATTTTAACTCCCTCTTCATTGGTCATGAAAATTATTACTGGGCTCACTCCAGCAGGACTCAGTTTTCACAAGTGCAACTTTGATGCTGGAGGACATCATTTCTGCCTCAGAATCCTTTCTACTTCTATGATTCCAATGATAAAAAACCTTCCCATTCAGAGCCAGACTCTACAGTGGTCAGAGGGAACAATGAGGAATACTTAAATCCTGCAGGGCAACTAAGTAAGTGTACTCTACCTCAAAGGCCACTGGCTCACAGGGTCCTTCTATTTGCTCAGGTCTCTGCATCTTAAGATCATACTCCTTTAGAAGTGTTCTGATGTGGAGATAAAGGATCTTCTGAATTCAAGACACAAAGAGCCATTCTCAGAGATGTGTACATTTCCTTTGCCGGGGATGTATCATACCCACATACTAGATTGCCTCTTCTCTGTCCTGCTGATTTCAATCTGGCAGGAGCATCACATTTCTTTGTACTCTGTGCAGCACATGTGCATATGGTGCATGCTAAATATAAACTGTATTTGGCAAGATGCTTTTTCCTCTTCCTTTGTTTCAAGAAACATAATGAAAAAAATAAAGACACCTTCTATAAAAGGAGAGAACCTCTTAGGAAGTAGAATAATCCTATCAACAAACCAAGCATTCTCAACATAATTTTGGCACTTGGCACTCTTGGCAAGAGCAAGTCTGCCATCCTATGACTCAAGATGGTGTTGATGAGTATGGTTTATGAACTTCTACAAAGCAGCTTGATTAGATTCCTAGCTTGTTAAATCAGTAAGCAGAGTTTTCAGAAAGGGGTATTCAGTTCAGTGCTGTCCTTCCTTTCAAAGGATTTTTTTAAGGTTAAATATGTACAATTCTTTTAAACATATTTCCATATTTGTCATTTGTGTAAGAAAAATCTGATCAAAAGGGAAAAAAACACAAGAAAGAAAAAAACAAGCAAGCATACAAACAAACAATAATAAAGTTCAAAATACTATTTTTCTATCCACATTCGGTTTTCACAGTTCTCTCTCTGGATGCAGATGGCATTTTCCATCTCAAGTCTATTGGAATTGTCTTGAATTACTGTAAATTCATCACAATTGATCATCCCATCATCTTGCTATTACAGTATACAGTGTTCTTCTGTGTACAAAGTGCTCACTTCACTCAGCATCAGTTCATGTAAGCCTTTCCAGGCTTTTCTAAAATTAGCTCATTTATCATTTCTTATAGAACAATAACATTACATTACATTCATATACCACAACTTATTCAACTATTCCCTAACTGATGAGTATCCATAAATTTTCAGTTTCTTGCCACTATAAAAAGAATGGCTACAAACATTTTTGCACATATGGATCCTTTCCTCTCTTTTATGATCTCTTTGGGCTACAGATCCAGATCCGGATCCAGATGCAGATCATCCATTGCTGGATCAAAGGGTATGCACAATTAGGCATAGTGCTCTATCCATTGTACTATCTAATTTTTTCTCTCTCAATAGTATTTTATTCTCCAGAATGGTTGAATCAGTTCGCAACTCCACCAACAATGCATTAGTATCCCAATTTTCCCACATCTCCTTCAACATTTATCATTATCCTTAAGTACTTTGTAAGACAGCCTAGTGGCAAGTCATGGCAAGAGCAATGATCTTAGAACTAGAGGTATGAGTTTGTAATCATGGCTCTATTAGTTATTGACTAATCCATTGGTTCTATTCATCTATTAGCTAGGTGGATATAGCTAAGTTATGTAATTTTCTTAAACTACAATTTCCTCCTCTACAAAATAGGGATAAAAACAACCTGTATTTCTTTGGCTTGTTGTGCTCACATTATTTGGTCCTATTCTCATTTCTTAGCTGTTTTGTGGGACCTTAGAAAAACATTTTCTTTATAAGTCCTTGGGAAAGAGGTAACCAATAGTGGTACTGAGGTGATGGAGTACCAAGTAATTTTTTGATTGAAAAAAAGTCTTTTTCAAAGGACAGAGGAAGGAAGGAAACATACATGTGTTAAGTGCCTACTGTGACACATTGTACTAAGTGATTTAAAATTATCTCATTTTATCATTACAATAATGATGAGGGATTTGTGCTATTATTTAATTTTACACTTGAAGAAACTAAAGCAGACAGAAGTTAAGCATTTTGACCAGGGTTATGCAGCTAGTAAGTGAGACTGAATTTGAACTCAGATTTTCCTCATTCAAATCCCATTGTACTACCCAATTTTTCCCCTCTCAATAGTATTTTATTTTTCCAAATACATGTAAACATAGTTTTCAATATTCATTTCTGTAAGATTTCACATTTTTTTCTCCTTCTCTCTGTTATCTCCCTGATCCCCAAGACAGGAAATAATTTGACACATACTACTTAGTTTTCTGTAAAATGAAGAGAATTCTCATTCCTGCTTTCCCTCTCTCCCTCCAGCTCTCCCTCTTTCTCTTAAACATTCTTTTTTAAAAGTTTTGAATTCCAAATTTTATCTCTGCTTCCCTCACCTCCCTCCTCCCTGAGGTGGTAAGCAATCTGATATAAATTATTAGCAATCAGGCACACATTTTCATATTAGTAATTTATGGGGGGAAAACTTGAACCTTAAAGAATGAAAAGGAAGGAAAGAATGAAAGAAATAGAAAAATAGTGTACTTCAGATTGTTTTCAGATTTTATCAGTTCTTTCTCTAAAGGTAGATAGCATTTTTCAATGTATCTTGGATTATATTGCTAAGAATAGCTAGGTTGTTCATAGTTGGTCATCATGTAATATTGATGTTATTATGTGTAATGTTCTCCTGATTCTGCTAACTTCACTCTGTTTCAGCTCATTTAAGTCTTTCAAGGTTTTCTTGAAATAATTCTGCTTGTCATTTCTTATAGCACAATAATATTCCATTCCAATCATATACCTTAACTTGTTCAGTCATTCCCCAATGAATGAATGGGCTTCCACTCAATTTCTACTTTTTAGCACCATAAAAAAGTCTATATTTTTGTAGACATCAATTTTTCCTTTCCTACTCCTTTAAAAAATCTTGTTGGGATACAGATCTAATAGTGATATTCCTGGATCAAATTATTTTTATACTTTTATAGCTCTTTGGGTATAGCTCCAAATTCCTTTTTGGAATGGTTGGTTCTATTCATAAGTCCACCAACAATGCATTAGTGTCCCAGTTTTCCCACATTTCCTTCATCATTTATCATTTTCTTTTTATGTCATAGGAGCCACTTTGATAGGTATGAGATGCTTCAGAGTTGCTTTAATTTGCATGTTTTTAATCAGTAGTGATTTAGAACCTTTTTTATATGACTATAGATAGCTTTGATTTCTTTTTCTGAAAACTGCCTGTTCTTATGTTTTGACCATTTAACAACTGAAAATGACTTGTATTTTTTTTCACTTGACTCTATATATTTAAGAAATGAGATCATTATCATAGATATTTGCTACAAAGATTTTCTCCTAGTTTTCTGCTTTCCTTTTGATTTTGGTTACATTGGTTTTGTTTGTGCAAAAACTTTTAAATTTTATATAATTAAGATTATCTATTTTATATTTTATAATATTACCTCATTTGGTACTAAATTCTTCCCTTATTTACATAATTGACAGGAAACTATTCTTTGCTCTCCTAATTTACTTATGTCCAAATAACGTATCCATTTTGACCTTATCTTGGTATATGGTGTGAATGTTGGTCTTTACCCAATTTCTGTCATACAGTTTTTCTGGTTTACCAGAAGTTTTTGTCAAATAATGAGTCTTTGTACTAAAAACTTTGCCTTTGAGTTTATCAAACACTAAATTACTATGGCTATTTGTTACAATGTTTATGTTCCTAATTTATTCCATTGATTCTTCTAGTGTCTGATTGTTTTGATTATTACTACTTCAAAATACAGTTTGAGATGTAGTATGGCTAGGCCAATTTCCTTCACATTTTTAATCGATTTCCTTAATATTCTTGACATTTTGTTCTTCCAAATGAATTTTGTTATTATTTTTCACAGCTCTAAAATAATTTTTTGGCAGTTTGATTGGTAGTAGAGAGTTTTCAATATATTATGACAATCAACTTCTATTCAGGCGTCAAAGCTTGAAAAATTGGTAGGACATAGTTAAAAAGCAAAAAATAGAAAAGCATAAAGAAGAAGAAGGAGGAGGAGAAAAAAAAGGAAAAAGAAAGAAGAGGAAGAATGAAAAAGAAGAGGAAGAATGAAGAAGAACAAGAAGAAGAAGAAAAAGAGGAAGAATGAAGAAGAAGGAGGAGGAGAAAGAAGAGGAAAAGGAAGAAGAAGATACAATGGGATGATTAAAAAATAGAAGGTAGTAAGGAGAAAGGCTGACTCTTTCTCAGATTAAAGGAGTCAAGGAGTTTTGAGATGTAATACAGGGATAAAGAGAGAGCTTGGAGAAAATGACTTCATTTTCTCAGTAAAACATAAGACAAGGTCCTTTGTTGAAGAGAGAGTGTAATGGATTGTGGTGTGTGTAAAAAATTTGGGAAAGGGAAAAGGATCTGGAATAGCTGCTATGAGGGGTATGCTAAATAATCAATTATGAAGAGTAATGAAAGAGAAGTAGATGTGTAGAAGTGAGGGCTCAACTGAAATTAGATGACAAAATTCGTTGCTGACCCACTGTGCAAGGCTGCATATTTCTAGCACTTTTCAGTAGCATGTGGACAACAGAGTGTATGAGATTGCAGTTTGGTAAGGCATGGTTGTCGACAGGACAAGGAGACAAAAGATCAGAGTGTAGAAGACAATAAATTGGTCTTCAATTAGGTCAAAACTGGTAAGACAGGAATACATAGGCATAATAGTTTTGAAGAATACCAGGAATGGGAGGCCAGTAAGAAAGATTTAGGACTATACATATTCTCTGATTTACTTATGCTAGTACTAGATAGATAAATAGATAAAACCCAGAAAGATAAAAGAAAGGAAAAAAGGTCTTACGCATAAAATATTGTTTGCAATCTTTTGGGAGTTGTGGCAAAGAACTAAAAACAAAGAGGGAATCTTTTCAGTTAGGGAATGGCTGAACAAATGGTATTTGAATGTAATGGAATACTATTGTGTTACAAGTCATTATGAAAGGGACTATTTTAGCAAAATCTTAGAGAAACATGTATGAATTGGAATAGAGTGAAACTTTGAGAGGCCTAAGAAGTTTGATCATCAAAGTGATCAGCCATGATTTTAGAGGACATAATTTTAGAGACAGAGAGAGATGATGGACTTAGGATGCAGAATGAGATGTGGATTTTTGGACATAGGCAATATGGGAATTTGTTGCTTGATTAGAAAAAGTTTTTTTTTTGCTTGAAAGAGAGAGAACAAGAGAGGCAGAGACAGGAGACAGAGACAGAGAGATGGAGAGAGACAGAGACACAGAGAGAGAGAGACACACACTGAGAGGGACAGAGACAGAGAACAGACAGACAAATAGAGACAGAGAGATGGGGACAGACAGGACAGACAGATAGACACAGAGACAGAGAGACAGACAAAGAGACAGAGTCAGACCCAGAGAGAGATACAGAGATAAAGAGGAAAAAAAATGCTTGGTCATTGAAAAAAAGTTTTAAATAACTAAAAAAATAAAAAGAATGGGTTTTATGGGGGTTTGTCACAGTGAGGGATAGAAAGAAAGACAGTTATAGTCAAGTAGAGGAATTTTAGAATTCTTGATCACAGAAATGGAATGTTTGTGAGTAAAGATGATAATAAGTAAGATCTAGTTTTTATGCTATCTTTGTGAATGAGTGAGATGCTATAGATCATGGTTTGAGGAAATTAATGAATTGGGAGGTCAAGGTGCTGAGGGGCAATGAGTTGTACATTAAAATCCTCAAAAATTTTAATCCTTTTCAAAGGATGGTGAGGAAGATTGATCCAGGTACTGAACTCGTTGGGAAAGAAGGGAGAAAGACCACAGGGTTAGCATGAAAGGGCACTTGTGACCATTAACAAGATAGGTTGATACAATCTCAGTGTATCAAACCTCAAAAGATGAGAAGTTCTTTAGTGATGGTGACAGAAGGAAGCAACAATGAGGAGCAAGAATTATCTTTATTCTTCCTCCTGGTTCTCTGTGTCTGTGAGTATGAGAAAAGAAATTTATTGTCCAGGAGACGTTGGGGTACTGAATTTTTTGGGAGGGGGCATTTGGGACACATTGTGTGTCACAAGTCTGACTAAGTGCTAAATGATGGAAGGAGTGCAGGAGGAAAGGTTTTCAAGGAAGGGAAGTTTGTTAGTTATGAAACAATGGGAAAAGTCATGAGCTTAGAGACCTGAGACCTGAGTTTGAATCCTAGTTTTTAGCACTTACTGCTTCATCATTCCGGGCTTCAGTTTTCTTGTTTGTAAAATGAAGGTATTTTACTAGATTACCTCTGAGGTAATATTTCATGTTTCATGGTTTAAATCTAAGTTACTGAGGCAATAGCCTAAGAGTCTTTGATGTGGAGGACACAATGGTCTCCTCCAGGCTACTTAGGAGAAGCAGAGCTGGTCAGGATGGGTGGGAATTAGAGATAAAGAGTTGTGGTAAAGGAATAGGAGTTTATTAGCCTTATAATGCTGCAGAAATCTGAGCTAACATTGTGACCATATTCTCATGACTTCTCTTGGAAGAAAAGGTTGACTTGAACAAATCCAATGGGAAAACCATTGAAATAACTATTTATGAGTTGATATACTTCCCAGACTCTTAAGCTTTCTGGCCTTTCTTATAATCTGTGCTTGAATCAATTGAACCTATTCTGTTTGTCTTGGGAAATTCAGAAAAACTGCTATTGCTTGGAGTGTGAATGATTGGAGCTTAGGGCCAGAGCCCTCTTTGTTCATTTTTTGAGGACTCTGTTAAATCCCAGAATCAGTTCTCTGCTCAGGATTCATGACTGTGTCTGTGCCAACTTTCAAGGATCAACATCTCTGGACTGATTATAAGGAGCGTAGAAAACACCTCAAGGAGGACATCAGATGTCTGAGGCCAGTTGAAAGTGCCTTCCTGGCCTGGATAATGCTGATTAAAGATGGCAAGTCTCCGCTTTGGGGGAGGTTGATTTTCATCACCACCAGCAGACATATCACTCCTCATATCATCCAGGAAGAGCTAAGGGGAAGAGAAAATGGAACTTCTGGAGGAACCCAACAGAGCTAGTAAGAATGAACTAATTGTCCAGTGTGTTTACTACACAAGGCAGAGTGTGTATCTCAGCACTTTTTAACAGGGCTATGTCAAAAATTGTAGAACCAATGGAATGGGAATTTCCTTTTCCTTTGATAGTAATACTTTTAAAAACTTTTAATTCTTTTTTTTTTTCCTCCTGAGGTATTTGGAATTAAGTGACTTGCTCAGGCTCACACCGCTAGGAAGTATTAAGTATCTCAGGTCATATTTGAACACAGGTCCTTCTGACTTCAGGGCCAGTGCAGGCAATTAATTCTGATAGGAGGTCTTAGTTTAAGGATCTTCTGGATGAAAGGAGGAACTGCAGAAGAAAATGGTAGCAATTAAAGTAACTATATAATAAATTTGGATGCCAGTACAGAAAATAAAAAGGGAAAACACATGTTTTTATCTGAATAAGTCAAGAATGGTTCTTGTGAATAGTTTCAAATTTACCAGCTATTTTTACTAATTCAAGTGAACAGAGGAAAGGACCATGAAAATTAGTAAAAATCAGAATTACAGCAAAATTACAACAAAGTTGATAAGAAAATTAAGTTGGCCAAGAATTGAAATCAGGTAGATCTTCTGTCTCCAAACCCAATGCTCTTTCCACTGTGAAATTCAGACTCAATTGAATTTTGTTTGCCAATAATTTTTATTTGATACAAAATTTAGCTTTATTCCACATATGGAAGAAATAGTACCTGATGCATAAAGTACCAGCACGTGCTTAATAAATACTTTTCCACTGAGAGCTTTGTTCATTCACGAAACATATAATCTATGTTGCCATGTTTTGTCATTTCCTTTTTTCTTTTTATCTCTCTCCTGGGAAGACTTAGTCTTTCCAATAAAATTGTGAGTTTCTTAAAGGAAGGACTTGATTCATTATTATTAGAATATTATATACATTATTAGAATGCACATTTCTTGAGATTGTCTAATTTTTATATTTATAGACACACAAGTACCAGCAAATTCTTAATAAATACTTTCTATCGATTCATTCATTCATGAATCATATATTACATATTAACTTTTTTTGTTTTTACCTCTCCATTAGGGAGATTTAGTTTCTCCAATAAAATCATAAGTTCCTTGAAGGCAGGCCTTGATTCATACTTCTTTGTATCCCTAGATCCTGGCTAAGTATTGATCATAGTAAATGCTCAATAAATGCTTATTGTTAAGAACAACAGAAAGGTCTAAATAAAATCATATGATCTGAGATCTAAAGCTAGAAGTGACTTGCCCAAACTTCTGGAAGACATTAATTCATTATCAGTTGCTCATATCATAATAATAGTAAGGAGCTCTAATACTGCATAAATGCTTTAAATATATTGTCTCATTTTATCCTTACAAAAATTACAGAGAGTAGGTAGTATTATCATTCCCATTTTACAGAAGAGAAAATGGAGGCAGAGGTTAAGCAAGTTGACAAGGATCATACAGTTATTATGTATATGACTTATAATTGGAACTTGTTTTCCTGATTCCAGGTCCAATACTTTATTCATTGTACTACTGAGATGCCTTAGAAGCAGGAACAAACTAAAAACTGTTTTGTTTTTTTTTTTGGGGGGGGGGACAGTGATAGAAGCAGAAAGCCCAAGGGAGAGAAAGCATATTGGAGATAAAACTAACTCATTTCATAATGATACTTCAAATTAGCACTATATACTCTCAACTGTTTGATGCATTATGATGCCCCCGTTGACTTAAATAATTCAAGTTTGTACATTTATAAGCATTTGCTTGTTTGGCTCATGCCTTGGGGGGTTATATATAAAAGAGCATTAAATAAAGAGGAAGATTCAGGCCTTTGGGAATAACTTGACCTTGGGGAATAATGGGTGTGCATATGGACAGCCAACTGGTGTGCCTTTTCCAGAAGCAATGGTGGTTTTATTTGATCATTCATTTATTTACCAATCAAGATGACTCAGCCATACTAGGATAAGAACTACAAGATTGGATAAATAATTATCTCAGAGACTGGGGACATGGTTTCATGAGGAAGGGAGACTTGAACTGATCCCTGAAAGAGGAATGGAACATGAACACAGAGAAAGAGAATATTTCAAGATGATGGAGAACATGAGAAAAGGCACCAAGGAATAGGCATATGAGGGGGATGGTGGAAAGGGCACTCACTCTAGAATCAGGGAATTACTTCTAATACTCCTTGTATCCCCATGGCCAAATAACTTAATTACCTGAACCTCAGTATCCTCATCTGTAAAATGAAAGTATTTAACTAGATAGCCGCAGGTGGTTCTATTCAGCTTTAATTCTATAATCATTTGATCAGTGTACTTTAGAGGCAATTGATATCTAGAATGTCTACTCATATTCAGTACAATTTTTATCCAACTTTCTGGTTCATTTTGACTGTAGCCCTGCGTCGTGGAGAGCTCTTATGTGGCAATCCTTTGTCTCTTGAATGTCCTCAGATGCTACCTTTTTATATTTGATCTATAAATACAAAGCAACAGGGTTTTTTTTTCTGTTCTTCTGTAATTCATTATTTTTGGAGGTCAGAGAGTCAAATACTGTAGCTTGCTGAATAAAAGAATTGGGTGATATTCTTACTAATGATAAATGATCAGATATGTATAAAGATTACTGTTTGGAGTGAAAAATTCTTGTAGCACTAGGGGTCTATAAAGTACATTTTAGGGCCAAGTACCTGGACACTTAATTACCAAGGTAATTCATCTCAAGTTATTGCTGTTACTGCTATTGAATCATTTCAGTTGTATCCAACTCTTTGTGACCCCTTTTGGGGTTTCCTTTAAAAGATACTGAAATGGTTTATTGTTTCCTCTTCCGGCTAATTTTATAGATGAGGGACTAGGGCAAAGATGGTTAACTGACTTGTACAACTTCTAAATATCTGAAGCCAGATTTGAACTCATGAAAATGAATCTTCCTGATGCTCAGGCCAAGCCCCATCTGGTCATTTCTTAATCTCCGATTGACTCAAAAAATATAAATTGCTATTGTTTCTGTTTTGGCCAGAAATCCTGAGGATCTTCCCCTCCCAGATTGATATATATATATATGTATACACACACACACACACACACACACACACACACACATATATATATATATATATATATATATATATATATATATATATATATATATATATATTTTAACTAGGTAAAAAGACTAGGTCTTACCTAGTCTTACTCACTGATTGGATATAGCTTAAAAAGGGCCAAGTTCTACCACTGCATCCAGGAGCATCTCCAGTTTCCCTTATCTATATCTTGCCATTGAATGGCTCCAAGGAGGAGAAAGTGAGAGTGGGACTTTGACAGCCCTCCCTCACTTAAATCCAATTTAAGTCATGGCATCACCTCCCTGACATTATGGTCTTCTTTAAGAATGAAGGACAAAAACAATAATAAGCTGTTCATTTTATAAATGAGGAACTGGGGGAAAACATGGCTAAGTGACTTGCTCAGGGCTACACAGCTAGTAAACATCTGAGATCAGATTTGAACTCATAAAAGTGAGTTTTTCTGATTCCAAGCCCAGTGCTCTATCCACTATATCGCTTAGTTACTCTAAGGGATTTTATTTGTTCATTTAAACTTAAAGTATTTTATTATTAAATTAAATTTAAAGTATCATTTCTATAATGGTCTCAACTCTTCACTTTACTTTGGTGGTCTGGTTTGCCATAAGTGCATTTTGGGTATAATATATGAAATTTCATTCATCCATTCATTTGAAAAATATCAATCAATCAATTAATAGATTAGCAAGCATTTATTAAGCACCTACTATTCCTTCAAGAATTTTAGATGTTATTGAAAGAGGGGATGAGATAGGAAGGGTATAGATGAGGGAATAAGATGGGAGACAGTTAAGAAAATAAAAAATACATGGGAAATAAATATAGGGAAATATAATGGATGAATGGGGAGTGTACATTTCAAGGAAAGCATCAGGAATTGAGATATTCTCCCCAAGCATATGGAAACTTCTTAGCAAATTTCTGGAATTATAAGTTTCTTGAAGTGATAAGGAGAGTTTCTTAACAGCACAGTAATATTCCATCATATTTCTGTAAAAGGACTTGTTTAACTATTCCCCACTTGGTGGGGATCTACTTTGTTACTGGTTTATTGCTACCATAAGAACTACCTAAGAAGTAGTTCTTTAATTTCTTTTCAAAAATGAATTTTCAAGTCCTTATTCCATTTAATTCCTTAATTTGCTGCCTGACTCAATACCTTGCTTTTTCTCCCTGTCTTAACTTTGTTTGGTCTGATTTAGATTTTAACTTACTAGCCCACAGCTAAAGCTAGATTTTCCCTTTGAAGATTGATGTGGATAGGTATCAATCCACCAGTGAATTTGTTTCGTGTGGACACATTTTAACCTTAACCATGTAGACTAAAACTGCTTTGGGTGGAAGCTGATTATTGGCCTTGAACATTGAAGACCATGTATTTGTCTTGATCTTATACTTCACAAAAATATCTTTATGCCTATTTTATTTATTTTCATTTATGCTATATGACAAGCTGTATCCAGAGAACCCTTCCTCCTTCAAGAAAATCTGATTTGCTTGGCATCTAAGTAGCAATCAACCTTGCAAGATGGAGATAGTTGATAGGCTGGACTTTAAGGGAAGCCATTCTAGAAAAGACATATTTCCCACTGGGCATTATCATATTGACATAGGTGGATCCTAACTCTGTCAGCAGCAGCATCTTTAAATTTAAATTTGACCTTCTAAGACACATTCTTTGTTTCCAAACTACTCTAAATTTCTGATGGAGAATAGCAGCTGCCTCAGCTTGTTTAGCTAGAGGGCCTAGAATGAAAAAGAACAACGAGGGAAGACATAATGAGATCATGGAACTTTTTTTCAACTCTAGCTAGTGGCACTAGTACATCCCCTGTGGAGATTAATTTGCATCTTAACTCACCTCACCTGAGCTGTAAGAAATTACCATTTAAGACTGATGTCAACTATTGTGACTTTATTATGTCAAGACAGCACCATCTACCCCAGGATGAATAGAAGCCCTTCTTATCAAAGCATATTTGAAGTGGCTACTTATTAGTTTGAGGCACCTTGGATTGATTTGTTGGGGAGAAAATTATAAAATGAGGAATGCTGGATTAGATCACGAAGTCTGTGACCTTAATTAACAATATTTTGATAACTGTGCATATGGTTGATTTTGGCCCCCCTCTTTCAGGGCCAGATCTGCCTCATTCTTCCTTAGAATTTTAGGGTACCTAGAGGGGCTTGTATGTGACTTTTTTTCTATCCTCAGCTCAAACTCCCTTTTAGAGGTCCAGGGACCAGCATTTAGTCTTAAAAAGGGAAAATTAATTGATTTACTCTTATAAAGGGAAAATTACTTCACAGATACTGCAAGAACAAAAGTTCAAACATTTCCCACTTCTCATTGGGGATATAATTTCCCCCATATTGCTTCACTGGATGGGGAGTAGAGTAGGCCGGAGATATTAGACTCACAGTCAGTTCAGTTCCTCTATAGCATGTGGTCCCACCAAGTTTGATGTTCAAAGGAAGTTCAAAGGAGCCATCAATGCTAGTTTTTGCTGACATGGAGACCCAGAGCCTCGCTCCTCAAGGATGTCAGAGCCTCCTTTTTTTAGATTCCCAGATTTCTGTGGCTCATGCTCCCATCCTAGATTGGAGATGTCACTTGCTGCATTTAGAATAGAGAATAATGAAGGTAAAGGACAAAGATTCAAGCCCATTTTCCAGGAGCCAAAAAAAGGGGGGAGAGGCTTATAAGCTCTCCCATATTACTAGAGGCTCTTACCTCACCTTGAAGGAGGAAGTCATCTCATTCTCCCAGACTAGAATTCTGTCAAAGGCATGGCCAGTGCTGCTTCAGACTATTTGAGGAGACCTCTAGGACTAGTTGCATAACTAGTTGAGCAAGATTCTTTCCAAGTACATAGTAAACCAAGAATATTCACTGATACTCTATTCCTCATGATTCTATTAAAGCATCTTCCTAAGGTCATCCACATGACAGTTTTAACAGACTGCTGGGGTCTGCACAATGGCTTCATTTGTCATTCTTTGTGTTTTATTTTATGCATTTAAAACTATTTTTCTGGGGCTCTGACACAAAAAACCTTAGGAATCCCAAGGCTAGGTAATCTAAACTCCTCTCTAACTTAAACTTACTGACCTGTGAATGTTTTAATACTGGTTATGATCATAGGTATGATATTATCTTATTCCCACAAATTTTCCCAGAAACATGACTTTTAAAGACTACAAAAAAGTAAAATGTCATACTCCTAAATAATGAGGACTTTTGATTCTCAAAAACAAGTATATTTATTCCTTAGGTAAGAAAAATATTTCATTGGTTTAACTGCCTTGCTCATTTAAACCTAGCACATGTGAATGGTGAAGTTTTGGGTTTGGAATTTGGAGAACTCTCAATAATATCTAGCAATGAAGGAACTACCTTTGACATCCTAGAATTTCCTAGCCCAGGCCGGTGGATGACATTGGAAAGGGATAGAATAAGCTGCTGGCATCATTTTTTCCTTGCTTTGAGAGTTTTTTATTCCTGATTTCATTCTGAACTCATGATTCAACTAAGGAAGACTCCAGTCTATGTCATATAATGTTTCTGAAAATGGAGAATATTTGTCTTGTCCTCCTGCCTCCTGGTCATTATATATATGTTCTTTTTTTGGGGGGGCAATTTAATAATTTTATTAATAAGACCAACACATTATTAAATTTTAAAGTATGGTCATTTGACCATATCTTTTAAACCAAAAATAATCAGACCAAAGACAAACACTTTGTCAAGGTTTTCTAATAATAGGACTTATAAGGGGAAACAATATGAAAGAAAAAAATGGAAAAATTTTGATAAAAATCAAAGGAAAATATGTTCTTTTAATGGCAATCTTCTTTTGGGGAGGTTGAACTTTTGAGTCAGAATCTCATAGGAGAAGAATGAACAAGAAAGTCCTAGATATAGCCCTTACTTGACCTGGTGAGGACAGAACATAACTATCTCCTTTCTGATCACTGCTTTGTACCCTGGCACAAAACTCAAGAATTTTCATGACATTTCTCCTCATAGACAAATTTTTCAAAATCAAAAAATAAAAAATTGGCAAATCCACAATGGATGATAAGATGGAGTGTTCTCATTTATCTGATGAGCTGTGTTATAAAAATTAAACAGATTTCAAATGGGTGAAATAGTAATGAGAACAGTATTTCTAGATTGTTAAATACATTTGGGGGAGGGGCTTAAGTGGGTGGGTGAAATTTTATCTTCCATTTCTATTCTTCATATCATATACCCAGGCTGGTTATAATATACATTCTTCAGAAAGTATGATCTATTTCCTATGCTTAGATTACCCAAGTATTTTAACCAGAGACATGGAAGGAAAAGGACACCATTAGTTACTTTTTCAGTTTCAGTCTTGAGTTAGTGATGAATCTGTAAATACTCTTCCAGACCCAACTATAACAAACCTACTTTAAAAATCACATTTTCTCACTGGCACTCAGTTGCTTCATCCGTAAAATAAGAGGACTGGAAGAGCTGGTCTTTAAAGCCTTTCTTGACTCTAAATCCTCTGATTCTAAGACTTTTCCTTGACTAATCCTGCTGTGATCATTCTCTTTTCCCAGTTGCTCTTGCTCTTAAGTAACTAGTTTATATAGAATGTCACATGCTTGCTTATATTTTACTCAGTAAATTTCTTTGTATTTTTGGTCTCTTCAACTAGATGATTGTAATGGAGTTTGAACAGGCATCTACAAAGTTAACCATTCTATTCCTGGACAATTATAAATGCCTGAGATTGAGAGGGGCTCACTCTTTTGAGATGATGAAGCAATGTCTTAGTGCTTCCTGAATGAGGAGAGCTGGTGAATCATCTTCAGTACTCTTTTCATATAGCTGTAAGAATTCTGCCAAATTCTGGTAGGATGGCTTCAAGTGACTTTCTGTAAGGGAAAAAGAGTGACTTGCCCTATTCCTCATCCTTATATATTGATAAACATATGGCATCTAAAGCATATGTACTGCCTAGCCAACACTGAGCCTTTGAGTTTTGAGTTGCATTTTTTTGGTATTACTGAATAAATATGTTCAAATAGACATTACAGGTTTGGAGGCAATCCTGTGAGTCTGAGAGAGTCAGATGTCATGGGTCCTTTTGCTCTGAACTGATCAAAAGCCTAGGGAAGAGTCCCCAGAAATTATTGTTACAAGTTACAAGATCCAACCTTGAACCTGCAAGCTAGAAGTCATGGATTTTGAGGAAGAAAGTACAAAGCTGAGGTGAAATGTAAAATGACTAATTAATCCTAAAAACTACTTTCTGTTTTGATGATATTTAATTATGAACCCCCCAAAAGAATATGACTAAGTTATTGAAACCTGTTTTAATTTTTGTCTATCTGTATTGTATTTCTTTTGTATTTAGAAAATACAAATCTGTCTCATATTTTATTCATCCTGTACTTTGAGCATCTTTTTACTCCACTTTTGAGGACATTCTAACTATAAGCTAAAACCTAAACTTTAAGCTATGTTACCTGAGAGCAAGGTGAGAGATATAATATGCTTGGGAGGATAAGAAAAGGAAAATTAATCTTTTTCATTAAAAAGCACTCTCCTTCTTGAACTGAACTTGGTATGGACTATTACATGGATTCAGAGAAGAGGGGTTTCTTAGGAAGAAGGGAGTAAGTGTAATACCCAACCTTCACTGATCTCAGTAGTGGTTCTCAGTGTTAGAATGTAAACTCTTTGAGTCCCCTAAATTATTCAGTTCATTTATTCATTAATTGGTATTTCTGTATGTATAGCATAGTACCTGGTATCCAAATGGATCATAGAATTTAGATTTATATCTGGAAAGGAAATTTCAGTCCTTGAAAAGTGAGTTATCTGTTGAGTACAAAAGACTGTGCTATTGACATAGGACCTGACCAATAAACAAAAATGAATGAGTGAATTGACATACTACTTAATAATTTAATTATAGCTTTCAATCTAATAGGGAAGGTCAAAAAAGTATTATATAACTTTTAATGGACAGAGCCAGGACCCAAAGTTTTCTGACTACAAATCTAGTATTCTGTTTTGCTGGTTCAATGAATAAAGGAATGTCATTGAGGCGAGTGCAATGTTTCATAGGACCACAGATTTATAGCTGAAAGGGATCACAGTGGCCACCTAGACTAGTCCTCACATTTAAAATATGAGAGAACAGAAAGAACATTGAATCTGCATGGAGTTGATGTGTGAATCCTAGTTCTGTTTCTTACTGTTCTGTGACCTTGGGAAAAGTATTTCATGTGATCCTGACTAAATCTATGATCCTCTACTTCTTATGACAAGAGCCACTTAGAATGAAGCTACTGGGGGGAAAAGCATCATGGCTGTTTGCCTTATTTTTTCCACTCTTCTTTTACAAAACATACCCTTGAATGTGCAGTTTGGGAGGGCATAGAACTGGGAATCTTTTTTTTTTTAAATTTTGTGAGGAGATTGGGGTTATCTGACTTGCCCAGGGTCTCACAGTTAATACAAGTCAAGTATCTAAAGTTACATTTGAACTCAGGTCCTCCTGCTTCAGGGCCAACGTTATTTCCACTAGGTCACCCAGCTGCCTCTAGAACTGGGAATCTTCCTTTAAATACTTTCTTCTCCATACAGTCCACAGTAAGATGCCTTGGAAATCCTTATGTGGCTATATTCACCTGTTTCCCCCCCATATCCTGTATGCTTTGTGCAGAACACATACCATATGCTACAATAAATTCAAATTGAATACTTAACCTCAATATTATATCATTATTATCATTAAAAATAGAAGAGAATTGGATCAGATCTCTTTAATAACTAGGAAGAGTTCTCAAATAAACAAGGCATAAGCAAGACATATTACAAAAGAGAAATTTCAGATAGATAAAATTAAAAGTTTTGACATAATAAAATCAATACAACTATAATAACAAGGGAAGTTGCTGATTGGAAAAAACTTTACATTAAATATCTTTGATAAGATATCTTTAATATCTTTTACATTAAATATCTTTTATAAGATATCTAAGATATATGAGAAACTAACACAAATATATATGAAAGAACAAGAGTAATTCTTCAATGGGTAGATGGTCAAAGGATATGGGGGAAAAAAACCACAACAAAACAACCAAACAATTCTCCAAAGACAAATTGGAGATTATTGACAACTATATGAAAGAAAGCTCATCACTAATCATAAGAGAAATGCAAATGAAAATAGCCCTAATTTTTACCTCACATCAAGCATACTAGCAAAAATGTCAAAAGATGAAAATAGTTCATGTTGAGGGCCTACCAGAAGACATATATGCTAATATAATCTTGGCAGAGGAGTAAATTAGTTCAGTCCTAATAAACAACTTGTAATTATGTGAAAAAAAGTGATTAAGATGTCCATACTCTTTGTTTCAAATATCCTTTTGCCAGGCATATTTCCCAGAAGTTCTATGGTAAAAAAAAAAATAAATCCTTACATTTGCAGCATTCCATTTTGGTAGCCACAAGAACTGACCAAAAAAAGCAGATGCCCATCAATTCAGAGAGAATCTAAATAAATGGTGGTACCTGAATGCAATGGAATATTATTTTACCATGAGAAACAGTGACTGAAGAATTCAAAGAAGTATGGGAAAATATATAAACTTATGATGAGTGAAGTGAATAAACACGGGAAAAACACGTACAGAATAGCTTCACTGATATAAACGAAATGAGCTATAAAGATCAGAAAAAGAAATGGACATCATGTAATTATGAAGACAAAGTTCAGCCTCAGATAAGAGATGAGAAAATATACCTCTTTCTTTCATTTGTAGCGGTGGGGGATTATGAGTGTAAAACATTACACACATACTCACACACACAAATATATAATATTATGTTTGAATGTGTGTGTCCACAAACACACACATTTATATACAGTAGATCTGTTTATTAGCTTTGCTAAACATTTTTTTTTTCTTCTTTGTAACAAGGGATAGCTTTCTGGATAGGGGAAGGGAAAGGGAAATAATCATAAATGGTGATATTAAAAGCAAAAGATATTAATCAACATTTTAAAAAATGGAATCATATAACATTAATACAGACATTCTCTTTCCTTTCTTTTTATGAATAAGGGAGAAGACACTAGATGGGAAGGGGAAAGAAACATTTTCATTATTAAAACCATATAATTGGTCTAATTGCTCTCCAATTAATGAATCCTTTCTGCAACATTCCAGACCACTGACCATCCCTTCTTCATTTGGAGATCTCTGGTAATGAAAAACATGTTATTTCTAGGGTAGCACTTCTGCTTTTGGACAGCTCCAATTGCTATTCAATTAAGGAAGTTTATTTTCTTATGTTGAGTTGAAATCTGCCTTTAAGGATATGAATATGGAAAGGATGTGGAAAACAAAAACAAAAATAAAAACAGCCAATTTTCATTGTGATCCCAGTTCTGACCACTAAGGCCAAACAGAACAAATTTAATCCTTTCCCCACATAATAACCTTTTAAATATTTGAAGGTTGTGATTACAGATACAAACTTTTCCTTTCTCTCTGCTCACCTCTTCTGTTTTCTGACCTGAAACTCTGAACTTCCTTTCATTGATCCTTAAAACAGTGTTTCCAATCACCTACCCCAACTATGCTGGTTTTTTCCTATTTGAACCTTGTTTATGTCTTTTCCAAAATGTGGCACTTTGTGCTAAATGGATACAGCGGGACAATCTTCTTCCATTTGGATTTTTATTAATGCAACTTAGATTTTCAGTAGCTTTTTGGGATGTTAAAATATACTACTGACTTATATTGAGATTGCAATCAAGTAAAACCCCTAGGGATTCTTCACAGTGACTATTTTCTAGCCAGATCACTCCTATCCTATACTTTTGTGGCTGGTTATATTTTTATTCCCAAATGCAGAACTTTACATTTATGTCTATAAAATTTTATCTTGTTAGCTTCTTTCCTGCAGTTCCAGATTGTTAAGATCTCTTTTGCATCTTAAAGCTGTTATTCAGCACTTTATTAGCTATCTCTCTCAATTTCATGTCATCTACAAATCTAATAAGCATTCCATCTCTGTCTTCATCTAAACCACTAATAAAAATGTTCAACATTTGTTGAATTCCGTTGTTCTGCACCAATTGGAAATGAAATAGCACTTTTAGGAAAGCTTCATGGAATCCATTAGATCTAGTTTTAACTTTAAAAGTGATATTTTTACTTACAGAAATAGTACTAAGCAAAGATTAGCGTCACAGTTCACAATTTTCAATAAGTTTTCCCACCATTTAACTCCTTAGACAGTAAATAAGTCTATTCTGCATATCTGAAACCATGACTTTCATGGATTTCTTTGACAATAAGGACTTCCAGCTACCTAATCCTCTTGAACCAGAATAGTCAGGGCTTCTGTTCTTTTTGTAAGTCAGGCATAGACAAATGACACTGATGATGTGCACTATACTTTACTAACTTTGACATGTTATCCAGGAAGACAAGGTAGAAACTCAGTTGCAGGTGCTGGTATGCCTACAGGCCTGAACCTATGTGCCCTGTCCAATTCATTATGCCATGGATATGCTCCTATTTCTGACATGCACAGGAGTCTTTCCCAGTTCTAGGTAAGGGCAAGTTCCTTTTTAAAGCTTATCTCTTTACCACTAAATTTGTTTGCATATTTCTTTTGAAAGCGATTTCTTTGTGGTTCTCCCTTTTATCCTATTCTTTTTTGCTCCTGATGGGACTCCCTTTTACTTTCCTGGGTTGCTGCCATGTGCCAGGTTCTCCTAGATCTGTAACATCAATGGAAGGGACATAATAAAAAATTTATGTCATTTGCATGACAAGCCTAAAAAACTAGCCTCTCATTTAAATATTGTTTAAAAAAAAGTCTGAGTTATATGCTACATAAGTGACAGGAGAATGGGGCTCTTAATCTATGTGAAAGGAAATTGGATTCAAGTTGTTTTATCTCTTGCAGATGTTCAACATTATTTTTGTCAGCTAGTAGTTAAGTTGAAGAGAGACATCTTCCTCAGAATAGAAACATGAAATAATAATGTCCTCCAGCATCATCTCATCATGTTAAGCCATGAGATGGATGATCTCTCGATAGGAAAAGATGTAAATGATACTAAGTTTTGAAATATTTGTTGGGGTGGGATGGAGTCTGAAGTTCATTTCCATTGTGCTTCTTCTTGGTAGAAGGGAGAAAGTTCCACTGAGTCTTTATGAAGTAAATAAGGGCTCAAGCCACAATTTTTTTCTTTCCTCCATGGGTCTATCTATACTTTCTCTATTTCTCTGTGTCTCTGTCATTTTCCTTTGTTCTCTTCTCTTCTTTCCTTTCCTTTTCTTTTCTTTCCTTTCCCTTTTCTTTCTTTACCCTCTTTTTCTCCCCCCTCCTTTACTTCCATTATTGATATTTTTTTATTTATCACTGTCATTTTTCTCCCTATAATGCTTCCTTATATCCAAAAAATATAGCAAAACAACTCAACATATTAGGTATCAATGTCTGACAATGTAGGCCTTGCAATAGGGGTCTCACTTCACACTTGCCTAGAGTGTACAACTATATTTTACCATCTGTCTACTGAGAGGAGGAAAGCCTGCTTCAGTCCCTTTAAGTTAAAACTGCATTGATCAGAGTTCTGGCGTCTTTAAATGTTATTTTTTCTATAAATTATGCTGTGGCCTCCGTAGAAATTCTTTTCTTGGGTTTTCTTACTTAGTTGCTCTGCATCAGCTCATCCAAGTTGTTTAAAATATTTCTGAGTTCTTCATATTTTTTGTTTCTTACAGAACAATAATATTCCATTCTATTCATTTGCTAGAATTTGACAATTCTCCCATTTTCCAATTTTTTTGCTGCCACAAAAAGTGCTGCTGTAAACACTGTTGTGTATATGGGATCTTTTCCTATATCTTTGACTTTCCTGAGGTATAAGCCTAAGTGGTATCACTGAGTTCCACAATCCGTCAATAGAATTATTTTGGTCTCAAATTTATTTAAAACTGAGTTTAAACAGCTTTATTAGAAAAGAATAGGCTGCAAATGAAAGAAATAATAAATAAATATCTATTGTCTGCAAAACACTTTGCTAAATGCTGGGAATATGAACAGAAAAATAAGACAATCTAGATCTATTCTCAAAGTGCTCACATTCTAATGGGGGAGACAGAGTATACAAGACAGTTGGAGTGGCACAGTGAATAGGGCATTGGGGCTGGAGTCAGTAAGGCCTGTGCAAAAATCTGGCCAGGCATTTATTAACTGAATGACCCTGTACAAGGCACTTAATCTCTATCTATCTCAGTGGAAAAAATGTAAAATGTGTAAATAAACATCTACCTCCTAGGATTTTTTTTTGTGAGGATAAAGTGAGTTAATATTTATAAACATAAAAACAATAGTAATAACATTTATTATTATATAGACTCACCAAATGCCCAAGAGACTGGATTATATACCTTAAAAGATCAGTTTTCCCCATATTAATAGACTACAAATTTGGACGGCAAAAGATCCTTGAGAATTCAACAAAAAAGCTACATTGGAAGTAGACTGTTATCACAGAGAGAATTATTGCACACACTTTCCTAGACATGACACTGATTCAGAAACATTAAAAAGAAGTACTTTTTTCATAAATGGAACCACAGTAAATATTCATAATCTTCAAGCTGTGTTGGAATGAAAAGCTTTCAAATTATAGAGACCTAGCTGAAAAAAATAAAAATCAAGTGAAACCAAATGAGGTCTATATCATTTCCATTGATCTATATGTCACTGGAACTATCTCAAAAATGCATTGGTGAGTCTACATAATAATAAAATTATTATTATTACATCTTTGTGAGAGAGACAGAGAGAGAGAAAGAGAGACATACATAGAGACACATGGAGAGAAAGAGACACACAGAGAGACAGACACAAAGAGAGAAAGAGACAAAGTTGGAGAGACACAATGTAGGGTACACAGAGACACAGAGACACACAGAGGACAGATTGATGTTGAAGCTTCCATCTACTTCCTCATCTACTCTCCTTCCTTCTTCCAGGTAAAATAAGTTCCTGTTCCAAAATTTATTTCTGATTTCAAAGTTACATTTATATCTTATGTTGAATTAGTTTTGAATGCCAGCTAAGTAAAATTTGATTGATTTTAGCAGCTTCTGATCTATATATTTTATTACCTGTGAATGTAGGGCACTGCAAAAGAGACCTGGGGCAGTGACTAGTTAAAATATACAGATGTAAGAGAAATGAGACAAAAATAACTGAATCTGAATTGGGCATTGTTAGAGCATCTAAGCTGTATGAAAAAGAGAATCTTGTTAATTGTAATATTTTATAAACTTCCCAAAACTGGGTGGATATATGGATCTGGTGGTTTTTTTTTTTCCTTTTGGGTTAAAATATATGTGTGCTTTAAAAAACAGTTTGGCTGCCTGATAGGATAGGTTTTTGCTGCTGGTCCTGAAATTCTTCAATTCACTGCTATCTCCACATTGGCAGAGAAAATCCCTTTATAAGGGTGGCCCTAAGACAGTGCTTAGAGTCTGGTGTAAAGAGACCACATTCCAAGGGTGAGACCAGAGAAAGGAGAGTGAGAATTTTTTTCAGCTGCTGAATTTCTCTATCTTATACAAATAACTCTTACAGATATCTTGCTACATATAATGTTTTAAATTTAGAGCTACTTGAAGCCATTTCATAGAAGACTGAACTGTGATAAGTGACATAGACTTGCACTATGACATAGCATAGTCTTGTATGAATATGTGTATTTTTCTTGGACACAAAAAAGAAATCTTGTAAGAAAGCCATATAATTGGATATTGGATATGACCTCATACATATATTTTAAAATATATTCATTATGAGGACACTATAGTAAATGTAATTGTGTAGTAAAAAATGTTTAGTACTACAAGCTGTAAGTGTTGTATTTGGAGGAGTCACTAGTATTAGCATCCTCTGGGAGTAAATAGGTGATTTCTTCTGTTAAGAAAGGTGGGATCAAGTTTGCATCCAAAATGAAGCTGACAAAATTAGTAATTAACGACAGTGTGATGTTTGAACAGATAATTGTAGGTATTATTTGGGTTTTGCCCCTTTCCAGTTTTTCAGAGAAGTTAAAGTTTTAGTCATTTTCTTTGATATCACTGTTTATTATATAATGATGTACAAACTTCAAGTTTCATGTTTGAACAACTTGTGTTTTCATTTTTTTTGCCTATTCGAGACTACATAGATGACCAGTCATTTTCCATATCTTCCTTCTTGAGAGCTTCTATCTTTCCTTTGATTTCATTATTTCTCAAATATCTATGGTAAAGCTTTTGATTGACTGTGAATTTTTTTTCTGTGGCTTTGACTCTTATATCACTTCAACCTTTTAAATTTTTTTTTTTTGTCTTCAATTGTTGATTAAGGGAATCTCCCACTTCTAAGATCCTTGTTTTCCAGATTCTATTACATGTTTCTTTTCATTAATTTTAATTGTACCTACTACTCCATGTGCCTCTGAGATACTGAAGTAATCATCAGATGTCTTTCTGTAGGTCTTCAATAGTTTTTTTTTTCTCAACTGTTCCTTTTTTTGGTGGTGTTGGGTACTTATTCTTAGAGGTATTTCTTGGTAATTCCATTTTTCCTCCTTTGGGTTCATATTATGGCAATAGCTACTGCACACACTGTTGTATGTCAGTCTAGAAATATTTTCTTTTCTTCTATCAAATGTTATAATAGAATATATTCATTTATGATGGTTTTAGTGACTTCCAGTTTTAAAAAAAATTACTCTGTTTTGGTATAATTGACTTCCCAGTTAGGCTCATGACATTAAAGTTTAAACTAAAATTGAAACTTCAATATAAGTTTATCCTTCTCCTTTTCCAAAAAAAATGAGGCATAAGCATTGTTTTGTGATCCATTTAATAATTTTTAATTTTAAAATGATGATAAGAATAATGAATAATGATCACTTGCAATCTACTTTTTATTGTTTTTTAGCTTTTTATTTTCAAAATATATACATAGATAGTTTTCAACATTCACCTTTGCAAAACCTTGTATTCCAAATTTTTTCTCCCTCTCTTCCCCAGATGCCACCTCCTCAAATGGCAAGTAATCCAATATATGTTAAACATGTACAATCCTTCTACATGTATTTCCATAATTACCATGTGGCACAAGAAAAATCAGATCAAAAAGGAAAGAAAATGATAAAGAAAACCAAAGGCAAGCAAACAACAACAAAAAAGGTGAAAATACTATGTTGATTCAATTCAATCCCCATAGTCTTCTTTCTGAATGCAGATAGCTCTCTGCATTATAATTCCATTGGAATTGGCCTGAGTCACCTCATTGTTAAAATGAGCTATCTCCATTAGAATTGATCATACTATAATCATGCTGTTGCTGTGTACAATGTTCTGTTGGGTTCGACTTATTTCACTTAGCATCGGTTCATGTAAGTCTCTCCAGGCCTTTCTGCCTGGTCATGGCAGAACAATAATATTCCATTACATGCATTTACCATAATTTATTCAGCCATTCCCCAGCTGATGGGTATTCATTCAGTTTCCAGTTCCTTGCCACTACAAAAAGGGCTGCCACAAACATTTTACTCACAACCTGCTCTTTAAATACATTCATTGTTTATGACTCTCGAGTTAGACTCTTGGAAAAGACACTTCTTCAGTAATTTGTGTTGTACTCTGAACTATTAGCCTTTTTTTGGAGGTGTAAGAGTGACAGTGATATGACTTTCAGAGGTCTGAATGCCTAATAAGCTTTCCATCTGATAATTTACTTAGTCTGTTTTGTGATAGTGTTTCAAGTTGGATCAGTCTTTGCTTTTTGCATAAATTTTAATGATACTTTTGCTCATCTGAAAAATAAGGAAAATAATAATACCAACCTCCACATGTTGTTATGAGAATAAAATGAGATAGTATTTATAAAGTGCTTTGTAAATCTTAAAGCACTATAAAAATGCTGGCTATGACCACATTGAGTTTATAGTTCATTAAACTCTCCAAATAATTTTGAGATGAATTGTTGTTCACCCAAATTTCCTCATCTTGTAATTGTGAAGCTAATTACTATTGTCTCCAAAATAAATATAAATGTCTGTTGGACATTCAAAGCCCTTCTCAATGTACTCCCTTCCTACCTTTCCAGTCTTCTTACACTTTGTTCACCTCCACATATTCTCTGATTCAAATACACTATCCTATTTATTTTTCACTGGACATGCTATGCCATCTTTGAACTCTGTGCCTTATACTAGCATCCTCCATGTTTAAAAGATGTAGGAAATCTTTCCAGGTCTCCACCACAACTAATGCCTTTCCTCTTGACTGACCTTCCTTCTACATTGAATATATTTTTATTATACAAAAATATTTGCATAATGTATCTTCCATTAGAATATGAGTTCCTCAGAGGCAGGAATTTTGCCTTTCTTTGTATCCTCAGCCTTTATCTCAATGCTGGCCATAGTAAACACTTAATAAAATGATTGATTGGCAATCCCAGTTTAGTTTAATCTCATGTTTAAACCCCTTAAAATAATTTTGAATCTAAAGACTGTCATTCAACATATTAATTATCCCTAGTACTTCCCAACTTTGTTATCAATAAATTTAGTAAGTTGTGTTATGTTTTTATCAAAGTCTCTGATAAAAAAGTTAAAAAACACACAAGGTCCAATTTTTAATTCCTAGAGTGCTCCAAGCAAACAAAACAAAACAAAACATAACATGACCTTTTTTATTGTCCTTGCCTTTG
Organism: Sarcophilus harrisii; assembly: GCF_902635505.1. Classification (NCBI taxonomy): domain Eukaryota; kingdom Metazoa; phylum Chordata; class Mammalia; order Dasyuromorphia; family Dasyuridae; genus Sarcophilus; species Sarcophilus harrisii. The sequence goes on along the minus strand of NC_045426.1, from coordinate 152,046,069 downwards.
CATACTAGCTCCATCTCATTCTGAATTTCAGGGCTCCTTACACTATTTTTATAAAACCATGCTCATTAAATTTACAGATGATACGGTTCTACTACCAACTAAACAAAATATGATAAGTAAGACATGTGAGTTTTTCTCTAACAATATCCCATTTCTTCGAATTGATTTTAAGCATTTGCATGGTAGAGATGATCAGTCAATAAACATTTATGAAGTCCTATTATGTGCCTCTTCATGAGAGTAAAAGAGGAAAACATAAAAGCTAACTTGAAGCTCAATGTTAAAAACAAAACTAAGATCATGGAATCTGGTCCTAGTATTTCCTGGCAAATAAAAAGAAGCAGCTTCAGATTTTTGATCTCAAGATGTTGACTGCAGCTATGAAATTAAAAGATGTTGTTTTTTGGAATGAAAGCTATGGCAAGTGTTCACAACATATTAAAAGAGAGAAATATCACCTTGCCAGCAATGGTTTGTACAGTTAAAGCTATTGTTTTTTCATTGTTGGACTATAAAGAAAGCTGAGTCCTGCAGAACCGACATTTTGGAATTATGAGGCTAGAGAAGATTTTTGAGAATCCCATAGACAGTGAAAGGATCAAATCAGTCAGTTCTTAAAGAAATTAACTTACTATTCATTGAAAGGACAAATTCTGAAGCTGAAGCTTAAATATTTGAACCACATAATGAGAATGCAGGATTTATTGGAAAATGCTGCGTCTGGGAAAGACTGAAAGCAAAAAGAAAAGGGGATGGCAGAGGATGAGATGGATAGTATCATGGAAACAATGAACATGAACTTGGACAGACTTCAGAGAGATAGTAGAGGACAGAAGCGGAGGAGAGATAGTATCTGGTATGCTATAATCCATGGGGTCATGCAGAGGTAGATATGACTGAATGACCGAACAAAAATTATGTACAGGCACAGAGCATACAAAAGGAGGCAAAAATAGCTCCTGCCCTTAAGGATCTTACAATTTTATGAGAGAGGAGGCAAATGTTAAGCTATATAGGAATGAGGATCATTAAGGGATCATTAAAAGAGGGAAGGGATTAGAGTTAAAAGAGCTAAAACCATGTTCATCCAGCTTTGTAAATTATAGTCAAAGAATATATGCAATTGAATTAAAATTGTTATTGAAAAATAGGGTGAGGTTCAGTTTGAAGCAAGGAAGGAAACAGACAGAGCCATTAACCATATTCATATCCTAGTTATGAAGTTCTGTTCATGGAATTCTGATCCTTTTAAAATTAACCTTTGCATAGATAAAATGTAAAAAGAGGCCTCTTTTCTTGAATTGAGGCAATGGCTTCTTCAATTGCTCCCATTCCCTCACATTTAACAAGGACAATTTGCTATAAGCTCAGAAACTGTGTTGTTAGTGGTAGAAGTTGATTGAATTTGGATTTATTACTCTAAGCAACTAGGCCCCTCTAGAACTCTTGATCTCAAGTACACCATCATTGAGTAAAGTAACTTTCTCAACCTGGTCCAAACTTAACAGTATAAAGACTGCTCTTCTATTTAATGACAGAAATGCTCTGAGGACAAAGAAGAGAGAGATATTTGAAAACTCTTCTAGGATCTTAACATATATTTATATTTCCTATTTATCTTGCATTCCTGGTTTTTTAAAAAAGAGAGAACAGGAAATATGGTGCCACAATTTTCTATGGGGAAGGAGCTGTATTTGGTATAAAAGTCTTATTGAGAAGGAGACCTAGGTTTTAAAATCCTTACAAATGATTATTTTCTGTTTTTCCTTCTACCTACAATCTACGCTGTATAGTGCATGTATAGAGGACACATATTACGTGTGTGTGTATCAACACACAATCTAAAAGACAGAATTCATCTTGCTCAGAAATATTTTGTACCACTGTGACTTAAGACTGAAGTCCTTTTCTTAGTTTTCAGGATCCTGTGTAACACATATTTAATCTTCTTTCCTACTACTTTGCACACAGGAATTCTGCTCCAGTTAGGACTGGCCTAATCAAAATCTTTTGATTTTCTAATTGCAATTCTCCTCATCTATCTATCTATCTATCTATCTTTAGAAACCAAACTGCATATATGAAAATGAAGGCTTATGACCTCTTATAGTAACAGACAATTTAAAAAATGCAGTTTTCAAAGAGCCACTTTTATGTTTGTCCCCTTTTATTCTGATTCACCACTGATTTGGGGTGAAAGGACAATTAAAAAAAATGATGCCTTGGAATATGCTTGAATAAAGCTTTTTTCCCCCCCTGGTTAACTTGTAATTCTGGTAAAGGTCAGTTTTTATCCAGGGAATTGTCTAATTTTCTGCTTCATTTTTCACCCTGGTCTGGCTTCTGCACCTGTGATTGGGGTGTATTTAGTGGCCTGGAAGAGAAGAATATCCCTCCTGGACAAGAGACTAGCCCTTTCCTGCTTTAGAGAATAACAAAGATCCCTCTCAGCACCTCTGATTTGCCCCAGAATCATAGCCTTCCTAGCCTTAGCCTCCAGAATACTTTGCTGTAAAAACCTCTCTTGGAAGTTCCATCTATAGAACAATGGTGTTGTTGAACATTTTAAAGAGCTAAAAAATAAACGTGCTTTCTTTCTAGGCACCCAGCAAAGCGGAGGGAAGGGAAGTATGTGCCCCAGACTTGGAGAATGCCAGTGCCTCAAGCTCAAGCTGCAGCATTTCTTTCACCAGCTCTCAGCAAGTGGCCATTTAGTCTTAATTGCTCCTCACAGCATAGTCCAATTAAGAACGGGCATCAGCAGGGCAAGGACTATTTGTTAATCCATAAAAGGTAGGAGAGACAGTGCTTGTTTTGCCTGTGCTTTCTATTTATATGTTTGGGTGAAAGTCTAAACAGCTGGAACCCTGTGCAAGTAATTTGTGTATGTATGGGTGTGGACTTTAGCTCTCAGATATGGGGGAGATAAATATATAACTGGGCCTTTCAGAAAAATAAAACTTATTGTAGTACAAAGGAAGACTGAAAAGAAGCAGACATTCCAGGGCCTACCAGCGACTTTCCTGACAAGCTAATTGGAAGGTTTGAAAATTTTCCTGGGGGTGGAGCTAATGAGAGGAAAAAGCTCCTGAACCAAAAAAAAAAGTGGGGTAAGTGGGGAGGTGAGAGCAGCTTAGCTTTCTGCAAAGAGCTTAAAGTCCCTGGGGAACATTTTCCCCACTAAGGGATAAAAATCCATCATCAAAGAAAGAGTGTGATATAGTAAAATGGTCCTCTTTAAATAGGGATTAATTTTTTTTTAAAGAATTTTCTTTCTGAATAGCATTTTCGTACTTAACAGGGAAAACCAGTTCTGTTAGTGTTCTTTCTAAGCAAGGGTTTAACTGAGTTGATTTGGGTGTGTACACATGGTGTAGTCAACACCCAACTTGAAGTAAGGAAGATAACTTCATTTCAGTTCAATTCAAAAATCTACTTCTGTTATTTCCCATGGTAATAGAGCCTTGGACAATGGAACTCCACATTGAGTGCAAGGGCAGTGTATTTTTCACACTGGTGGCCCACATGAAACATGCTTTCAAAAAGATGTATTGATACATAATGGAAGGACCTTGTTCCCTAATTTTATTTACTATGTGAAGAAGAAGAATCCTTTGGTGAGCTACAGATCTGGAACTGAGAATTCATTCAAAGGGCACTAACCTGTCAAAGTATTTCCTTTTTGACTGTGTTCTCCTGAGGAGAGGCAAGGACTCAGTAGGGAGAAAGGCCTCTCTCACAGCAATTTTGGGGATTCATTGGCAGACTCCTGCTACTCTATCAAAGGAAACCTCAATTCAGAGGTTCTGATAAAAAACCCAAAAAGTTAATGCAGGCAAGACCATTGAAAGTCCGTAACTTTTTCTTTGTGTGGCAGACAATCCTTGTGCAAAAATATAAGAAAACCTCATACTCAATTTCACAAGATCATAGATCATAGATTATAGATTAGTTCATATTTGTAACTGGAAGGCATTCAATCCCCTTGTTTTGCAGCTAAGGAAACAGATCCCCAGAATGGAGAAAAATGTTTTCTTAGATTACAAAGCCCAAAGGTTGACAAGTTGGTATTCTAGTCCAGGTCTTTTGGTTTTAAACTCCTCCCTCTTTCCACTGTATTACATTGAATCTCTTGTGGTGTTCTTAAGTTATTGGTGTTAGCCAAAGTCTATGTACGGATAGGATTCCAAGTGTGAGCATAAAGTAAGATATTTGTAGAGTGGTTGGCACATAGTAGGAGTTTAACAAATTCTTGTTCTCTTCCTTCCTTTCTTTCCTTTTGCCCCCTATCCTTCCTTCTTTTCTTCCTTTTTTCTTCTCTAATTGATGGGTCAATCAATTATCCAAAGAACTTTAAAGATTATTAAACCTTATAACTTGAAATATGAAAGTTGCAGTAGAACTTAACATGAAGAAAATGGGAGGAAAAAAATGTAGAATTTCACGTGCATTGTATAGATCTAAATGTTAACTGTAAGTTAGCAATTATTTTGTTATTTCTAGATCTCATCTTTAAGTATTCTGTGATCAAACTTCAACAGAAATGGTTACGGCTGCATTTTAAAAATCTTCCTGGAAAATCCTCCTAATAAAGAACTACTTCTCTCACTCTTCCTTCCTCTTTTCATCCTTATTTTTGTCTATTTCTCTCTCCCTCCTTCCTCTTGTCACTTTCTTCCTTTACCTCCTCCCCTCTTCTTTTTTCTCTCTTTATCACTTCTGACCTCCCCTTCTTTCTTTTTTGTCTCTTTCTGTTTCTGAGTCTCTATTTCTGCCTTCTTTCTTTCCTTCTGCCTCTTTATTCCCTCCTCCATTCCTTTCTTTCTCATTTTAAAAGTGTAAAATATGTCTTTGGCCTAAGACATTCTCCCTTTATTCTAGGGTAGGATCAGATCAACATAAAAATTAATGTCCAATGAAACCAAAAGCATAAATTATCCATGGACAATGCCATCTGAATAAATAAGGCTGACTTTGAAATTTCCAAGTAATCCATGATTACTAGACTATCTACTAGAAATACAGCTACAATCTCAAAATTGGAAGGGTTCCTCAGAGCCCATCTAATCTAACCTCTTCCCTAAGAAGAATTCTTTTATACCATTGCTGACAATAATAATACAAATTATTACCATCATTTTTATATAGTGCTTTAAAGTTTACAAAGCACTTTAAAAATATTATCTCATTTAGTCCTCATAACAACCTTGGTAGTAGGTGCTATTATTATTCCCACTTTATAGGTGAGAAACTGAGGCAGACTGAGTTTGTGACTTGCTCAGATCACAGTAAATGTGTAAGGCTATAAATGTATTCTAAATGTATGGGGCTGGGTTTGAATTCTGGTCTTCTTGAATCCAAACTGAATCACCCATGCCTTTTACAATTGGCATCTGGGCCTTACTCAAAACCTCCAGTGAGGAAAACCTACCATGATCCAAGGCAGCTCATTCTATTTTTTGACTGCATGAATTATTTGGAAGTTGTGAATTATATCAACCCTACAAGATCTTCTCTGCAACCTCCACCCACTGCTCCAGGTTCTGCCCTATGGAACCAAGAAGAACATATTTAGTCCCTCTTCTACATCTGTGAAATCAAAATCAAATAGACACAGAGACTATCATTGTGTATATACGGATTTCTGTGGACTACAAATTGATTTAGTTTTAAAATGCAATAATATCTGGGTTTTTTTTGTATTTTTATTTGTCTTGTTAATTTTTCTCTGGTTTTCTCCATTTTTTTATCTGGTTCCTGCTGCACTCTGTGGTGTTATAGGCTACTATGGGCCCAAAGGCTTGTGTATTTGATATTTCAGTATTCATTCTAATGAGTGAATACTCTAGGATATCTGTAATCTCAGCTCTATCAATGAGAGGTTCCCTCCTGGTTATCAAGTACCTACTATGTATCAGGGTAAGTGTTGGGTGCACAGAGAAAGGCAAACATATGGTCTCTATCCTCAAGAACCTCACTGTCTAATGCAGCAGACAATATGCAAACAAATGTCCACAAAGGAGACAGAAATAGGGTACATTAGAGATAATGAACATAGGAAATACACTAAAATTAAGGGCAAAGGTATGTTGGAGGTTGCTCATATCATTAAAATTCTATTATGAGCATGTACACATCAGAAATCTGCAAATGCTACAAATTAGGGCTTGATTTATTGTTTTGTTGACTGTCTAGTCTTAAGAAAGTGATGAGGAAAATATCAATAATGCACTTTAAACTTAAAATTATTTTCTGCATACATTTTTTTAGTGAGTCTGCTATTAAAAACCATTGGCCAGAACACTCTGGAATAAGGCATAAAAGGAGTGGAAAGGTAGGAAGGGCCAGACTATGAAGGGTTTTATAAGCCAAGAAGAGGATTTTATTATTGAATCTGGAGGTGATAAAGCAATAAGTTTAGTGAATTGCTAGGGTTTCATGGTTATATATGGACTTTAGAAAGATCAATTTGAAAAGTGAGTGGAGGATTGACTAAAGTAGGGAGAAACCTGAAGCAAGGAGATCAGCCATCAGGCTATTGCAGTAGTCTGGGCATGAAGTGATGAAGACCAGCACAAAAATGGTATCAGTCTCGGAGGAGAGAAGGAAGTTTATACTAGAAATGTTACAGGATAGAACTGACAGAACTTGGCAACAGAGGATGACAGCTAGGTTCCAAGACTGAGCAAATTATCCTCACCAGTAATATGGAAGTTGGGAAGAAGGGAAGATTGGGACAAAAGACAATTAATTCTGTTTTTGAGTTTAAATATCTATAAGATATCTCTAGCTCTAGATGTCCAATAGACAGTTGAAGATTTAACAGTGGAGGTTAGAATGAAAGTTATGTTGGATAAGAGAATCTTAGAATCATCAGCATAGAGATGACGAGTGAATCCAAGGGAGTTGAGATCACAAAGAAGAACCTGCTAAATATAGACTGAGAAGAATCAACTTGGACTTTGTGGTGGTTCTTCTCTAGGATAATGAGGCACACTTTTGTGAATAATCTGACATAAATTTTTAGACTTTAATTGGATGTAGTTATCATAATTTTAACATATCTATGGGATTTTTCTGGGAAAGAAACTTAAGGCTATGTTTTGCAAACTCCTTGAAGGCAGGGTCTATCTCATTTTTGTGTTTGTATCATCAACATCTACCACAGTGACCAGCACTCAATTAATGCTTCTTTATTGCTGAATTATATTCAACAAAAAATAAGCACAGTGGTATCTTATAGTCTACATCTTGAAGCCTTTCATATTATGGTAAAATAGAATCTATTTGCAATATTACATTTAAAAGCTATTTTTATCTACTAATACTCTCTTTAAAGATTTCACTGATATGTATTAAATCATTCTCATAAAAATTTTATATATATGGTGAAGTGGAGATATTAGGTAGGAAAATTTAAATATTCTTTTGATTTCCTTTTGTTGTTATTAATACCTGAGATTTTTCTGTGACATTTGTGTCTTTCCTCTCCTTCAAATATCATATGAATAGATCCTCCATTTTCCTCATAATTGCATTGCCACAGTTATGGGTCCTTTCCATGTCCTTGTGTATAATTTAGGTGCTTTAATCATATTTGTTCACTTTAGTGCCAGTTTTCCTCTTCTATTCAGGACTGTGAGCTTTTTCTTCTCCATTTTATTTATCTTAAAATCTCCAGGCTTCAGGCTTCACATTCTACCATTTCCTCCTTTTCTTCAGACTGGACAATGAAGTGGCCATTTTTGCCAAAGCCAAACTCTTGGACTTGGACTCCTGCAGTAGCTGCTAGGCTGGTCTCCCTGCTTCAAGTCTCTCTCTCCTCTAGTCCATTCTTCATTCAGTTCTCAATTAATCTTCCTAAAACCCATATTTGATCATGTCACACACATGATATCACTCTCCTCTCCCCCACTTAATAAACTTTAGTGGCTCCCTGTCACTTTCAGGATCAAATAAAACATCCTCTAGCATTCAAAGCCTTTTAGATCCTGCTCTCTCCTACCTTTCTAGTCTTCTTACACCTTCCTTCTTCCCCCTAAATACTCCACTATCCAGGGATACTGGTGTCCTTGCTATTTTTTACAACAAGACCCTCCATCTCACTTGTGGAGAGTTTCCCTGTTGTCTCCTTTCTCATCTCCACCTCTTGGCTTCTCTGACTTCTGTCAAGTCCCAATGAAAATCTCATCTTCTGTAGGATATCCTGATCTCCCTTATTTTTAATTATCTCCAGTTTATTTTATTTTCATGTTGTCTCCCTTATTATACTTTGAGGTCTTTGAGTACAAGGACTATCTTTTTTCCTCCTTTGTATTCTTAGCACAATTTCTGACATATTGTAGGTGTTTAATAGGTTTACTGACTGATAGATTTAGAAGATTTGCATCCTCAATCATCTCTTTCAAATTTCCAACCTCTCCCTATCATTTGGTTCCTTCCAAAATACCTGTCTATTCCATCTTTAAAAAAACTCTTCAAATATCCAACAATCTCCTCAAGCTACTAACCTATATCTCTCCTTTTTTTCCAGACAAAGTCCTTGCAAAAATTCACTCCTCTTGATGTCCCTATTTCCTCTTCCTCACTCACTCCTCAGCTCATTGATAATCTGGCTTTCAACCTCCTCAGATCTGAAACTGCTCTCTCCAAAATTAGTGATGATTTCTTAATTGAAGATTCTGACACTTTTTCCGATCCCAATTCTTCCCAACCTATTTGTAACATTGGCATTGCTGAATGTCCTCTTATCTGTATGTGGGTGCTCCTGAGGTTCTTCCCCCTCTAAACTCTCTTCGTCATTCCCTTAGTAATTGCATGCTCATGTAGATGATTCTCATATCTATATATCAAACTGCAGTTTCTTTTCTGAGTTTTAGTCCTGGATCACCAATTGCCTATTAGATATTTCAAGTTGGATGTCCCATGTTTAAAACAGAACTCATCCTTTTCCCCTTAAGTCATCTACTTTTTCAAATTTTCCTATTTCTGATGTAGTCTACTATCCTTCAGATCCCAGGTTCTCAGGTTCATAATCTCATCATGATCCAGTTTACTTCACCCCATAAGTTCAATCAGTTGTAAATCTTTGCCTTCTCTCATTTACTACATCTGATCCTTTCTCTCCACTTTTCTCCAGCTACCATCTTAGTTTAGAATTGTTCACTCTGAAGTCAATTAGAACAATCTCCTAACTGTCCTCCCTTTTTAAAGTATCTCACCATTTCTGTCCATCCTACATGCTACTGCTAAAGTAATTTTCACAACTCTATGTTCAATGATTCCAGTGGCTTTCTGTTGTTTTCTGTTCTGTTTCTAGTATAAAATGCAAATAAAAAGCCCTCTACAACCTTACTCCAACCTATATTTCCATCTTCATTGGACATTACCCTGCTTTTGTACGCTGTGCTTTGGCAAAACTGACTTTCTCTAAGTTCCTCACACATAAGAATCTATCTCCCATCTCTGTACTTTTTCATTGGTTTTCTCCCACACTTAAAATGTATTCCCTCCTTATTGCTCCCTCATACAGTCCCTGTTTTCCTTTAAGAAACAGCTCAAACACACTTTTTACATAAAGCCTTTCATGATCCTTCAAATTACCTTGTTTTGTTTTTGTTTTTCCTGAGCAAAATGATAACCTTTTTTTATTTTACTTTTTGGCAGATACTAACCAGTACTATTGAGCTGAGTTGAAATCTTCCCATCCTCATTGCTGAATGGGCAGATTAATGATCCTCTTCAGGAAATTACAGGCAACAAGCTGCCTTCTAGTTTGCGTACCAGGCCACTGAGGGTGAATTCAGGGAATGATATTTGCCCAGTTCATTGAAATGTCATACTTAGGATCGTGCCCTATCAATTATTATTGTGCTCATGTTACTTTGAGAAAATAAAGGTCAAATGAGAGCTCAGATAAATCCAATCATATGATCTTTCTGAGAGTTAGGGAAAAAGCCCTTAAGAGGGCTTCCATTTAAAAGAGAACATAAGGGAATACAGACTCTTTTCCTTCCCTTTCCTCCCTTCCTTCCTTTCCCTCCCTTCCTCCCTTCCTTCCTCTCTCCCTCCCTCCCTCCTTTCCTCCCTCCCTTCCTCCCTCCCTCCTTCCCTCTCTTCCTTCCTTCCTTCCTTCCTTCCTTCCTTCCTTCCTTCCTTCCTTCCTTCCTTCCTTCCTTCCTTCCTTCCTTCCTTCTTTCCTTGCAACAGAGAGGGAGAAATAACTGTAGAAGCAATGAAAGGTGCTCAGGTAGTTAAGCATCAGAATGCCACAAATGGGGAAATAGAAGCAAGACACAGTCAGACTTTTTTAAGGACTACATATAATTACATATGACATATATACAAATATAATATGTATAATACATATACATGTATTATATTATATGCATATATTACATATATAGGTATATAGGTACATATAGTATATGTCTTTAGTATGTGTATATATAATGTATAAAAATACAAACGTATATATTCTCTAATTTTAGGCAACCTTTCTTTCTTCTTTCTTTAAGTTATTTTGCTTGTAAATTTAATCATCAACAAACAGAAATATTTCAACATGTAAAGAACAAGGTAGCATATTGTAAAATAAACTGATTTCTATTTCACAAAATTTATATATATATATATATATACACATACTGTTTATTGTTTGCTTAATTTAATTTATTTTTTTTCTATTTATTTTCCATACTTTTTCTGATAATTTTTCTCCTTTTCAAATAATTGAAGAAAATTAAAAGGTTGGTGATAAATAAATACAGAGGTGAGAGAATTGAGAATCAATTCTCTCTTCATGTGGAGTCCCCTTTCTCCCTGCAGATGAAGATTTTCTGCTAAAGGTTGCTTTGTGGCCTGTGTAAGAAGGGAGCCAGTTACCTAAGCTGAACCTCACTATCCAAGTGGTCACATTGAAGCTTGTGGCCTCTTTTAGTACAAGTGTTAGCACAAAGCTGGACCCTGACTCAATCCCAGAGCCTAGATCCCTTTCCTCCCTTTTGACTTTGCCTAACCCAAGGATGCAGCCCAGCGAATAATGAATGATAAATGATGATAATAACCCCTAGAGGTAGTATACTAGTGTGAATGGAAAGTCTGAGGCTGGGCAGTGGGGGGAAGTGTGTATGGCTGTTATCTCTGCGGCTACATCAACCCGGTAAATAAATCACAGCCCCAGTGTTGTTAGCTGTCAGGGCAACAGCTCTTGCAAGCACTTAATAAAAAGTCCCAAACCATCTACATCAAATGATTTTCCTTCCATAAAATTTGGCTTTTGAGCTTTGAAAGAATCTACTCGGCTCACCCCCATTTTTCTTGATCACTTATCATCCTTTCAGGGATTATCTCAGGAGAATGTAGCCAGACAGAGCATGATGTTTGAAGGGTTTAGCAGTCCAAACCATAAACTGGAAATGAATTGCCCTCATTTGAGCAGAAGGCGAGAAGGCCTGGTAGATAGTTTCTTTTTTATCTCTAATTTCTGTGATTCATCCTACTTCCCTCCTCCCTCCTCTTTCCTTTTACCTTCCTCGATTTAGTCTCTGGTTCCTTAGTTTAATGTTCTCTCTTTCCCCATGTTCTTTTCCAGTTTCATTTTATCTTTTATTAGCTCTTCAACTATCATTATCATCAAAAGCAATTTACTGAACGCCTACTGTGTGCCCATCCCCATCTCAGACACTTCTATAAAAAGAGAGTTTATGTACACCATCATTCAAAGCACTTTGCAGAATTCATCATCTTGCCTAGAAAAGGAAAGGACATAATCACGTTTCTCAAATATCATAAATATGGCACAGATTTGGGAATAATATCCACACGTACCATGCATTGCTATTAAACTATGATTAAGTGACTGTACTTAATCATAATTGGATTAAATACTGTACTCATTTCATAATTCTTGTCATACCCATCACCATTCCTATTTTGAAGAGAAAATGGAGAAAAATATTTCTCCTCTTCCCCCACTTTAAAATTATTGTTATTATTATTATTAGAAAATAGCAACTGTTTCTGCTGGAAGATTTGTTTCTAACTGGAACTTGCTTTGTTCATGCAGGGCTGACACAAGGTTAAATGAAAGGAGCAAATTGATTGCTACTGGATGGAATAAGGGCTGGGGACTTGGGGATAGCTAGTCAGGAGGCTTTTTTCTGCCCCTCCCTCATATACTTCCTTTCTCCTTATCTTCATTCCTTTCCTCTTTCCCTTTGGCTAGGAAGCAATAGTCTTTATTAGTGTGCTTTTAAATTGTGAACTGGGTCTATAGCTGCTATTTGATCCATCTTTTTCTGCATCCAAATCCTTACAGCTCCAGACATAGAACTTAAAGAATCCTAAATGTCAATATCTTTTTGCAGTCCCTTGCAAATCACCTTTCCCTCTCTGTCTCTTTTTTTCTTTTTTCTTTCATATATGTTCTTGAAGGCTTATGTAAAGGTGATCTTTGTCTAAAGAGAGAAGAAAGAATGGAAAAAGAAACGTGGAATGAAGAAATATTAAAGAGTTCTAGAAGGAATCCTAATCTTGTGATCCTATAATCCTGATGGTGATAAATTTTGCCACTGATTGCTATATAATCCTGAGTTTATACATAATATAACATATTTATATATGTTATGTTGTATATATTATATTATATACATATAATATAATATACATTTTATATATATAAAATAAGAGTTATTGTTCTTTGGTAATTTGTGAGAGAATCTCAATCAACCAACAGGCATTTATTAATTAACATCTTATTATGTATTGGATATTGCACTAGGTATTGGGAATTCAGACAACGAATAGAAAAATCCATGCTCTCCAGGAGATTGCAATAATCTCAAAGATTAGTGCACATTACTGGGAGTAGTAATTCCTTATCTTTTCTTTCCTAATAGAATGAAAATAGCAAGGGAAAAGGGGGAGTTAGGAAATATTCAGTTAAATTTGGTTTACTGACTAAAATCAGAGAAAGGATATGCAGAATACACTAGTGATAATATCTCTGTGCTTTTTAGTTCCTTTCCTTTTTGTTGAAGTGTCACCACAGTGCCACTAGGTGGTACCCACATAAAACATTAGCTTTCTTTTAGAAATGCTCATTCCCTACTGTATTGCAATGTTTCTTTAAAATGCTTACCTCTTAAGTTATCCAGGATGCCCCCTTTTTCAAATAGTACCCTTATTTTCAATTAAACATTTGGTGAAAGATGGTATGTGACTATGTGGAAAAAATGTCACACCATTGTTATTCTATCTTATGGGGGAATAATTTTCCATCATAATGTTTGGGCAGCATTAATAACTCAAGTGTTTCTTGTTTCTCCTGACTGTGAAACATCGAGTATGCAACTTGTATCCTTGTTTTGTGTAGTCCCAGAGAGATCCCACTACAATTATTTAGTCTGTCACAGCATTTCTGGTGGAGATAGACTACTTAATTCTATTCTCATAGGGCTCTACGAGTTTGATAAGTAAAACGTCAGAAATGATTATGAAAAAAAAATCTCTGTGCCCCCAAAGAGTAAAGACATCTTTGGGAAATGAGAGGGGGAGTCTCTAGAATTTCCATCATAACACATTAGCATATCATGTTGTGTTAAGTTGGGAGTCATTTAGATGAGATCTTATCCTCTGCCTGAGTTTGGCATTTGAAAGAAGAGAACTATTTCCCCCTCCTTCTCCTGATGAAAAGAATAGAACAACTACAGATTTTCAATATTCTTTTATGATAGTTTGGGGATTTCTACAACCTTCAAAACAAGAAAGCAATGACTCTTTCAGAAGAATCATACAACTTCTAGGGACCAACTGTAGTATGGAAATAATCAAGGGAGGGGAGTGCAACAACATAGCCCCTTGTATAATGGCAAGCAAAGATTTTGGGGGGAAATGGGATAGGATATGAGTTAAAAATCTATCCCATCCCATTCTAGTGAAGGAGCATGGAAAAGGTTGGGGAAAAAATTACTTATTTCTGTACCATGTTGCAGATTTTGATATCTCCATATCTTCGTATCTCATGTGATTCTAATTTACATTTCCCTATAAATTCTCCCTACATGAGCTACCCTTGATTATAGCATTCTTCTCATTCTTTTAGTCACTCAGGGGTATCAATGTCTCACCTGGGATGTCCATCTGTTTTGTCTCATTCATGACTAGCTACCTCCTTTTCTGATCATACATGTGAGCTCATGGCTATTCATGAAAAACTATGAGTTGAAAAAAAACAACTATAAGTTGGTCAAATAAATTTCACCAGTTAAAAATGAAACAAAACAGTTGGTGAATACATTCAGCAGAAATAGTGAATTATTTTAGCTTAATCCTACCATCCCAGTGTATCCTCCCCTTTTCTTTCACCAAAATAAACAACTCCAACCTTCCTCTAGTTATTGGAGACAGACACTTGAGTCAGTTTTACCATTAATTGTTTCAGGCTTTTTATCACTGCCTTACAGGATGGCCTTGGAGTTTGTGCCCATTACCTGGAGTCAGGAACACAGAGTGGTAATTTTACTTCACTCTTTACTTATTATAGAGCTCTGGGCAAAGCATTTAACCTCACTATGTCTCACTTTCCTCATCTGAAAAATTAAGATAATACTATTTATCTATAGCAAAGGGATTTGGAAAGGATTAACTAATATGCAAACTCTGTTCTTGTTATCATTATTTTATAGAGAAGTATGGAAAGGCTCTTTAGTAAATTGCTTCATTAACATTGAAAAGTAAAAAAAATAAGAAACCTGTGGATTGTTGTTAAAACTTACTATGATCATAACATTTAAAAACCCTGTATATTAAAATCAACTAAAATTTCATCTTCTACAGGAAATCTTTCCCAACCTTGCTTAATTTTAAAGTTTTTCTCTCTTCGTTATTTCCTATTTATCCTGCATAGAGCTGATTTGTACATATTTGTTTGGTTTCTTTCTCATTAGATTGCAAATTCCTCGAGGGCAATGTTTTGCCTCCTTTTTCTATTCCTAGCATTTAGCATAGTACCCAGCACACAGTAAGTGCTTAATATCTATTTATCTATTGATAGCTATTGATCTTGGCTATCTGTTCTAGTTGCATTTGCTTGAGTGAAGAAGCTTTGCAGGAAATTTTGGATTATAGCACTCATTTTTTTAAAGCTAGAATTTGGGTTTGTATAGGTTTTCCTTCTGCATCTTTATAAGGATTAAGAATTACCGGTTTTAATTTCCTTGTTTCCATGCAATAGGAATTTAATAAGTCATTTTGATTATAGTGAAAATAGCAAAAATAGTGACATACAAAATATATCTTGATCCTTCTCTTATATTTTGTGTAAATATCTTCCTAATCTGTGTCTATATTTTCTTCCTAACAAATTTTGGGCAGGTGTTTTTCTTTTTTAAATTGAATTCACTATATAGACAACTTTTAGTTATCCAGGAGGAATTATCATTAAGTCTCAACTCTAACACTTTGCTGTGACATGGAGAAAGGCCATCAGAGTACAAGTTCTTGCAGGTCCTACCAAGCTAGAAAGTTTTTAAATAGAGCATCAGCAATCAAATGCCTGTCTACTCTCTAATGAAAAGTTTTCCTAAATTTGAAGAGGTGATAATGATTTTGGTGATGAAGATAATATCTTACATTATATAGTATTTTGCCAAACTTTAGCATATTTTGGTTCCTCTAATCCTCACAATAGCCCAGAAAGGTAGATACTATGTACAGAGAAAGAGCTTGAAGCCCAGAGAGGCTAATTGACTTGCCTTAGGATAACACTAGTAGTACCTTTCTGAGGTGGAATTTTAATTCAGATCTACCTAATTCCAACTTTGTGCCCTATCACGATGTCTCATTGGCTCTAGATGAATTTTTTCTCTAGAAACTTGTGAAGACTAAAGTGTAAAAGAATTATATCAGGACAGGAATCAAACACATCAAAATGAAACACTATTAAAGAAATTGTTATCCAGTGAATTAGAATTGTAATCTTATTATATGTATATATATATATATATATATATATATATATATATATAGAGAGAGAGAGAGAGAGAGAGAGAGAGAGAGAGAGAGAGAGTGAAATTTGACATTGTTAGAACTTCTCTTTGGGAAAATCACTTTGGTGGATGAATGGAGTATTTACTAGAGTGGGGAGAGATTTGAGGAAGACAGATTTAGCAGTCAGTTATTGCAATAGTCCTGAGAGGTGGTTTGTATAAGGGTTTGTACTAAAGTGGTAGCAATGTTAGAGAAAAGAAAGAGGTATATTTGAGAGATATTATGAAGGTGAAGTCAACAGACCTTGGCTAAAAATTGGATATGGGGAGCTCAGAGATAGTGAAGTTAAAGGATGATACTTAGGTTGTGAGCTTGGGTGACTGGTGTCCTCAACAGTAACAGGGAAGTTAGGAAGAGAGGAAGATTTGGGAGGAAAGATAATGAGTTCAATATTGTATATGTTGAGTTTAAGATATCTGATTGAGAAATCTGAAAGGCCATGAGAGATGTGAGATTGGAGGTGAGCAGAGAGATTAGGGCAAGATAGGTAGATTTGAGAACTGTCAGTTTAGAGATGGCTATTAAATCAATGGGAACTGATGATATCATCAAGTGATCAGCAAGAGGGAGAAGAGAAGGCAGCCAAGAAAAGATGTCCTAGAATTTAGAAGGTGTGATCTGGATGAGCATCTAGCTAAAGATTGGCAGGAAAAAGTGAAAGGAGATAAAGTAGAGGCATCTATTGCAAATAAACTTTTCATGTTTAGCCATGAAGGTCACAAGGGTTATAAGATGATAGTTAATGATGATTAAGTGAGATTTTGTTGAGAATGAGGGAGACATGGACATGTTAATAGGCAGTGAGGGAATGAAACAGTAGGTAAGAAGGGATTGAAAATAAGTGATAGAATGGGAATGATAGAGGGGAAATTTTATTACAGAAGTCAGGAAGGAATAGACTTAACTTGAGTGTTGGAATACATGGGAGCCACCTGACAGTGGCTGCTAGAGATCCAACCCAGAATGGAGCTTCTCTTGTAAGAGGATGATATAAGGAGACTGAGAGGCCATTGTGTTGTCTGACCTCTCTCCTCTTCCCTCTGACTCCAATTTATCTCATTCCCAGTCCGCTACACCCGTGTCAGCAAAGGCTGCCTCGCGACTCCTTCAAATGCTATGATCCACAGCTGTGGAGGCTCTCAGAGAATTGACTTGTCCCTTAACACTTGAATATATAAAGAGATAAACCTTGTCTAAGGAATCAGGTTGCCTTATGTGAGACAAGAGTGAAAGAGGAAATAGGAGCAGGTCTATTAGTGATTGAGATGAGAAAGAAGGGAGAAGAGGGAACTCATGGAAAATGCCTCATTTTTTTCCTATAAAATATGAGTTAAGATTCTCATATAAGAAAGGGGAAGGGAGAGCTATGAGAGTTTTGAGGAGAGGTAGAAAGTTTTGGAAGAACCACTGTGGAGAAGTGGGATAGTAATTTGAGGGATGTAATGTATATATAAGTGTGTGTGTGTGTGTGTGTGTGTGTGTGTGTGTGTAATACATAAGGGAAAAAGATTTAAGAAGATAAAGTTGGTATACGACCAGCTAATCCAGACCAACTCCTATATATGAAAATACATTAATAGCTATGAAAATAGTCTTTGTATTTATGGAAAATTTCCTTAATGAAAATCTGAGAAAGAAATGGGATTAAGTTTTTGCAATTTTTTTTTTCTATAGCAAGTCGTATATTTATAGTGACTCTTCTGACTGAGAAATATAGAGACTGTAAGATCTCACTGTTAACTGTTTATTGATTTCAAGAAAGCATTCGACTATAGAGTAAGGTGAAGCTCTGAAGGCAGTCATCACATGAATCTCTCACTTGAAAAACAAAGGATGAAAAATATTTATCTAGATTATGAAATGGGATTATGGAATTATATGATCAGTTTGTTAAATCAGCCCATTGATATGTATATCTTTAACATATGTGTGTATGTATATATGGATCAAGAATCTATAATGAATTGGATCCAGAATTGAGTAGAAGTAGGAGACTGTATTATATTACTTTTGGGAAACTGTAGAGTACTTTCAATGTCTGAGTTCAATGATTCACTAAGTTCTTATTAAGAGCTCACTATGTGTAAGGCCCAATGCTTGGTATAGTACTTTTAGAACATTTCATACCATGGAATCTAATGATCGGGATCTATCTGATATTGCAAAAGCCTATCTTTCAAATAGTAGTATTAACCCAGTGGTTCTATAGCTGTCAATCAAGATGTCACACAATCTTATAAAATTACTTACAAGTAACTTTTAGGGAGATATAAAAATATAAGTATAACCTACAAAAAAAATGGTGGCTGAGGCTCAAAAGCCCTGATGGCTGAGATGGCTTTGAATAGGAAATAACTTTAGTGGTCCTTCTGCAACCTAAGCATAATTCTGCTACTTACATGTTCCATGCAATAGATTCTGGTCCTGTTGAATTTACTGTCTTTCTTGAACCCTGCCTGGCTTATTAGCTGATGCTCCTGATTTGACCCTGTCTTAATATTTCATTAAAACGTTCCTGCTTTTCTTTTTCCTTAGAACTTTTCATCCATCTCCCTCCTTACCATTTCTGACATTATGTGGAAAGATATTGATTTCAATTCTTAGCATCCTGGTGTCCTTTTTGGTAGCACTAGCATCCTGGGGGCTAGGTCACTGCTGCAATAGTAGCAATTCGTAGGTTGGAACAGATTACCATTGATGTCTTGCTCATAAGAAGCATTGAAAAAGACATTATAAAAGATTTGTGTGATCTGAAAAGGAGGTGGTCCTGTCATGTATGGAGAATGAGAGAAACCAAAAGAAGAATTTGAGCAGTACATTCTTATTTCCAAAATACTAAGATAACAAAGGCCTCCAGCAAATTGAGTATTTCTTTCCTGGAGGACTAATAGGAAAAATGGAAAAGAATCTTTCAGAATAGGAAGGCATTAAGGGGTTGTGATGGGATTCATTATAGGGAATACCCATACTGGTTAAGCAATGAATTCATTGTTGGTGGAGCTGTGAATTGGTTTAACTATTCTATAAAGAAATTTGGAATTATGTCAGTCCAAAAAGAGGGCAGCTAGAATATATTCTTCAAAACAAGCTATATGTTATAAAAATTCATGGTTTCATATATAATCTTTTTTTGCTGTATATATATCAAAATGTTCATGTTCATCATTCAAAATTAAGTTTATTAATTAAAATTGTTCATAATTAACTTTTTAAAAATCCTATAGGAGTTCCCATTTGCATGACTCAAGATCACTCTGTATTCTAAAAATTCCAAATCCCATTTAAAATCTTCTCCCATTAGCAGACTCATTCCAACCTTTATATATTTTTTTCAGTAGTGTCATGATTTTTCTAATGACTGAGACAAGAAATTTCTTTGTATCTTTGGCTTTTTTTTATAATCACAGACAAAAATCTAACTGATTTTTCTTTTGGAAAGTTTCTTACACCTATCCCTTCATTCCTAATGGCTCTCACTATGCTCTCTAGATTATGCTTTCACATTTCATTTCAATCATATCTTCTAAATGCTCAGATGAATCTTTGCCCTCTTGGATCTACCCTCAGCATCTGGGTTATTGCCAATCATCCTGACTTTGTCTTGTTCCTAGACTGACTCCAGAAGACAGAGTGAAGCTGATGACTTTTCATGGCTCTGCCTCATTTAAATCCAATTCACATGCAAGTCAAGACATCACCCTCATGATGTCATTGGTCCTCTTTGAGAATGAAGGATGAACAATGGGCTAATGGCTTAATCTTCCCAAACACCTTAACTAAACTACTCCCTTGCTCACAAACCTTCTGTAACTTTTTATATCTCAATTCTTGGCATTTAAGACCTTCCATTCTATCTCTCCAGTTTTAGCTCTCACTACTTTCCATCCCAAGCTCCCGAATCCCAATTAGACTGGTCTTTTCACTCTTCTCCCCACTCTCTATGCTTCTTCCTCCTCCTCCACCTCATGCTAGATAGAGCAGTGAATAGAATCAAAAGACCTGAATTCAAATCTGGTCTTAGACACTTATTAGCTGTATGACCCTAAGCTAGTCATGTAGCCTTTTTGCTTCAATTTCCTCCACTGTAAAATGGGTATAATTATAGAACCTTACTCCTAGGATTTTTGTGAGATTCAAATGGATATTTGTAAAAACACTTACCAAAGTGCCTGACACATAAATGTCATTGTTTATCCTTTGTTTTCAAAAAGAACCAATGGAATCAATTTGTTGGGATCTGTACAGCTAGGGCTGATCATTCAATGTGACTTTGGAAGTTCTGGATACATTGGACACAAGTAGTCCATCAGAAAATTTGGGGTTCTGATCTCTCTGAATTTGTGTGCTTCATGTTTTCTTTGTCACAGTGTGATTCTGCATTGCTCATGGAGTGCAGTGCCTTTAAGGCAGGCATGCCATGCTGGGCAGTCCTGTGCCAGCATCTTCCATGTCTCACAATTGAAACTAAGATTCTTCAAAGACACTTGGAGAGTGTCTTTGTACCATTTTTTCTGATTATTTGTCTTGTTTGAGGTCTCTGTAAAATAGTCTTAGCTAAGTGTGGCTGTAGCATTTGGGCTACTCTCTGTAGTAGAGTTTGAAAGGTTGGCAGTTCAGCTTAAGAAAGAACTTCAGTGTCCACTACCATATCTTGTCAGGTAAACTTCAGAATTTTTATAAGACAATTCAAGTGGAGCAACTTGGTTTTCTGACATGATTCTGGTAAAATGTCTGAATTCCACAGGCATAAAACAACGAAATCAACCCATAGTAGGTGCTTAAAAATCCATCCCTTCTTCTTTCTTTTCTTCTCCATTCCTTCTTTCCTCTGTAATCACCTAACACAATTTTATGGAATGCCTGATATTTGATTGGCTCCATATTCTGTGGGGGCTATGGAAATGTCCAAACATGTTCCTTCCATGTTCCCAAGAAGCTCTTTTCTAGGAGTCCAACAGTTCACCTAGGGAGTTGACACAAACACTTGAAAAGTTAAATAATAATATGAGTTAAATAGCAAGATAACAATTAGAGAGAAGACACAAGACAATACATAATTAATCATCAAATAAGAAGAACCGACAGCAAATGCCTTGAGCTCAGAGGAAAATGAGATCACCTGTCTTGTGTCCTTATCAAGCTGAACTTCATGCCAGGTATTAGTGTGATATTTGTATACCTGTCATCCAATCTACTAAGAGGCAAATGCCTTGAGGACAAAGACTTTCATTTATCTTTGTATTTTCTTTGTGCCTCGCTTAGTGCCTTGCACATAGCTGGGATTCAACAAATATTTGTTAAATAAATTATTAATGAATAATCCTATCATTTTGTTATGGATACTCTTCTTACAGAAGAAAATAACCCTGTAAATGAATTCAAAATGATATATAAAGGATTCAGCTTACTTCCCATCCACAGGATCTCTGTAATTTAAAAAGATACACAGGATGAGCACCACAGTTTGTTGGTTTGTTTGGTAGTTGTGATGGTGGAGGAATAGTGGGAATAGAGTCTTATTCTTTGTTATCTGGAGCTCCTGGTGATAAAACTCTCCCAATTAAAATAGATCGACAGTTACTCAGCACCTTAGTATTAGACAGTTGTCTGTTCCAATTGATGGACAGTAATGGCTAGGTAAAAGTTATAGGCTTAGGTTTTAGAACTAAAGCACTTTAAAGATGGCACATCCATAATATAAATTTTAAACTTGAAAAAGATTGTGTCATTGTTTTGACTATTGAGCCTGAGAAAAGAGAGGTGTGGGAAACGCAAGAAATGTGGAGAATAATCAGAAGCTCTTCTTTTTGCCTATATTGCTTACTATTAAAAGGGACAAAATATTATATGACACGCATATTAAAATTGTAGTCCAAAATCTTAAAAATGGTTTTCAGATTGTTCTTATGATGAAAATGCATGGTAAAGCTAGTAGAAGAGGTAGCTAGCTAAAATGGCACAAGGACTAAGCAGGGACAATTGTTGAATATCATAGGTCAGTCAGACTATGAATCAAGTTCAGGGAAGTAGGCAAGAATGGAAAAATTAGGTGGATATCCCAGAACAGGCTGGCAGTAGGTCACATAAAAGGAGTTAAAATGGCAGGAAAAGTTCAAGCAGGTCTTAAGAGTCAGTGAAGTCAGAATAAGAATTATAATAAGCAGAAGATGCCAACGGTAAGCTCTGATGTTAGGGCAGAGGTTACTGGCACCCTGCCCTCTTTAATCTTTTGAGTTGTTTGTGATTAGACTGGGGCTTAAAACATGTGTTTTAAGCCAGAGGAAAAAAATCAGGATCCTGGAAGTGTACCTAGCACCTAATTAAGGTAGAACAGAAGCAACAGAACTTTTAGAAGGTCCTTGTTGCTCAGAGAAGGGAAATGATTTCTCTTTTTTGAAAACAACTTTATATTTCAGGGGAGAAACACAGTTACTAACTGAGCTGTGGTCTCAGAGAAATTCAAGAAGAGAACACTTATTTTTTTTTCCTTTTTTAAAATTTTTTATTTATTTTTTTATTTAATAGCCTTTTATTTACAGGATATATGCATGGGTAACTTTACAGCATTAACAATTGCCAAACCTCTTGTTCCAATTTTTCACCTCTTACCCCCCCACCCCCTCCCCTAGATGGCAGGATGACCAGTAGATGTTAAATATATTAAAATATAAATTAGATACACAATAAGTATACATGACCAAAATGTTATTTTGCTGTACAAAAAGAATCAGACTCTGAAATATTGTACAATTAGCTTGTGAAAGAAATCAAAAATTCAGGTGTGCATAAATATAGGGATTGGGAATTCAATGTAATGGTTTTTAGTCATCTCCCAGAGTTCTTTTTCTGGGCATAGCTGGTTCAGTTGATTACTGCTCCATTGGAAATGATTTGGTTGATCTCGTTGCTGAGGATGGCCTGGTCCATCAGAACTGGTCATCATACAGTATTGTTGTTGAAGTATATAATGATCTCCTGGTCCTGCTCATTTCACTCAGCA
Source organism: Sarcophilus harrisii (assembly GCF_902635505.1). Lineage (NCBI taxonomy): Eukaryota > Metazoa > Chordata > Mammalia > Dasyuromorphia > Dasyuridae > Sarcophilus > Sarcophilus harrisii. Next base: position 152,023,019 of record NC_045426.1, on the reverse strand, counting down.
TCAGGAAGAGAACACTTATTGAAAGGTCACAAATATGATGGGTTTTTTTCGGATTCAGCACACTTATTTATAAAGTGACATAAGATTTATAATTAATGGCAATAACAATAACAGCTGCCACTCAAGTCTTCTTCCCTACACTAAAACTTTCTTTTGTCTCATCACAATGTTGTAGGTATAGTGAGCTTACAAAGGCCATACCAACAGAATGCAAAATCTAGCAGGTCTTAAACTAGTCTTGTTCAACTTTTTGTGACCCCATTTGGCAAAAATACTGAAATGGCTTGCTATTTCCTTCTCCAGCTCATTTTATAGATGAGGAAATTGAAGTGAACAGAGCCAAGTGACTTGGACCCAATCATACAGCTAGTAGGTGTCTAAGATCTAAGATCTGGACTCAGGAAAATGAGTCTTCCTGACTCTAGTCCTGGCACTCTATCCATTGTGCCACAGATCTTACCAAGGCATATACTATGGATGGACCCAGCCAGAGTCTGTATACCTAGTATCCAAAGGTCAGCCTTACTAGGTGCAGAGAAGTACAACACCAAAGGGTAGTCACCTTCTATTGATTTTATTTCAACCAAGGCAACTCATGTAAGTCTATGAAGGGACTTTGGTGGGAGGTGAGGACATATTGGTGAAATGATAGGAACCGGAATCCCTGAATATAATAATAACATTTATAGTTAAACTGACACTTCCTTAGCTACCAACTAATTTAGAGATTCTCATTCCAGTGAAAAATTTCTATCCTTCTGTCATCAGTGGTAAAGCATCAAATGATCATCAATAAGTATTATATAAATGTCTTGATAGATGTTGGGCTTAGATGTTGCTATATGTTGATATTTTTTCTCTGCCTCCTGTCCTTTCTTCCCCGTTCCCCAAAATGGCAAGCAATCTGATATAGGTTAAAGTATATATTTTCATAATGATTGTTTTTCCCACTCTGCATCAGTTCATAAAACAAAAAAACAAAAAGTAATCCCTGTCCTGAAAATATCAAGAGGAAGGGGCAGAGATGGGGAAGCTAGCAAAGCAGTATGTGTGTTTAAAAAAGGCATTCTTGGGGAACTAATTTTGGTAAATTTAGGTAGCTGTGTACACCATAAGACTATCCTAGACTTTAATCTCTTCTGGCTCTCTTGCAGGTTTCTTGACTTGAGGTCTGTGTGATTTTTAAAAATTAAACACACACACACACACACACACACATATATATATATATATTTGGTATCTTTGTATTTTAAGTATTTATAAACCAGATTCTGAAAAGCGGCTACATCATACTGCCCAAGGAGTGTATTATTCAAAAATGGTTAAGAATCTCAAGAAGACCAGTGATTAAAAAGAAAGGCTTCATATACACAAAAATATTTGTGATATCACTATTTGCAATAACAAACTAAAGCTCCATCAATCAGGGAGAGGCTAAAAAAATTGTAGTTCATGAATATGAGAAAATATTATTGTGGGGTAAGAAACATGAATATGAAGAATATAGAGGAACATAAAAAACTTATATGAAATGATACAAAGTGAATTAAGCAAAACCAGTAAAACAATCTATGAAGAGCATTGCAGTAATAAATGGAGAGAACAAAATAATCAAAACTAAATTTTATATAATTATAATGACTTAATACTTTATCTCAAAGAACATATATGAGAAGACAACTCCTTCTTGTCTTTGTATATTCAGGGAACTATGGATATAGGACACAATATAGTTCCAAACTTTTTTTATTCTGTTAATTTGGTTACTGAACTGTTCCCCCATACTCTTTTAAATTTTTTATTTATTTATTTTTGCTGAGGCAATTGGGGTTAAGTGACTTAGCTTAGGAAGTTTTAAGTGTCTGAGGTCAGATTTGAACTCAGTTCCTCTTGATTTCAGGGCTAGTGTTCTATCCACTGAACCACTTAGCTTCCCCCTTTTTAATTCTTTATAAAGAATATAATTAATGTATTTTTTAAAAATAAAAACAGGCCCCCTGGGAGAAAATTGGGGAAGGACTATTTGATACACTGGTGAAAGTCGATGATGTAAAACAGAAGAAATTGTTTTGCTAATGTCTTCTGATTTTTGCAACCTGGTCATCACCTGATATCATACCCCAACTCTGACACATTGTACCTTCTCTTGTAACAATGAAAAATAGTAAACAAAATAGTATCCCATTGTGCCTAGTCTGACAGCATAAGCAACAGTTCTCATCTATTCACTATCTCTGTAGACGTGAAGCAATCATGTTTCCTCAATCTTCCTCTGAAAGATTGTTCATTGAATTAATCTTAGTTCAGCTGCCTTTTAATCTTTTTATTAATGTTGTTATATTAGCATACATTCTTTCTAACATAGTTAAAGTTTTTTAGTTTTCAAGATTTAATTTTATAAGATTTTGATTTACTTTTTTTCTGCCTCCTGTCCTTTCTTCCCCCTTCCCCAAGATAGCAAGCAATCTGATATAGGTTAAAGTATATATTTTCATAATGATTGTTTTTCCCACTGCATCAGTTCAGAAAACTTTCTTGTTTCTCTAAATTCCTCATATTCATTGAAATATATTACTCCATGACATCACAAACAACAATTTGTTCAATCATTTTTACATTTATTTTCTCTCCTCAAAAATGCTGATTTAACTATTTTGACATATATAGAGCCTTTTTTTTTGATCTTTTGGTAGTATATGTCCAGTAGGACTATTTCAAGGCCAAATGATATGAGCAACTTGGCAATACTTCCTTTTTACAGATGAGGAAGATGAGGGTCTTACCTAAAAGTCATATAGCTAATGACTGGCAGAAGCAGGGACAGACCCAGTTTTCTATTTCCTTGTCAAGTATTCCATCCAGCACAACACCCTATATACTACTTACAAAGAAGACTAAAAGACAACATTTTATCCAGGAAGACTACTTATATTGGGTGTTTCCTCCATAGGGCTCACTCTCATCATTTTTTAAAAGGAACTAAGAATCCTTGTTCTCTCTATTCCCAGCAGTGCTGTCAGGAGATTTACTGAGATTATGCTTTTCTAATCTTTGGATGGAGGCACAATGTGAAACAAGACCTTATTAATAAGATATTACTAATATTAATCAATATGAAATGCAATAGTGTGCAGGGGTGAAAAAGTCAAGAAATAACACTGCAGACTCCTTTGGGCTTTGCTAGACCAGACACTTTCCAATGCACCTTGCTAAATACACAGCTTAGAAATGATCCTCCAAAGTGCAGTAAAATGAACAGCTCAGATTTTCACTTTTGGTCAGTGTTGTGGACTGATAAATTCTGCCTTGTCTTTTTAATTCTGAAAAGTGAGAAATTTTAAATTTTATGCAATTATCCAGTTTAAATGGCTGCTACATGTTGTACAGCAGCATTTGTGATTACATCTGAAGAAGGCCAGCTTTCTGTTATTCCTAGTATCTAGGCCATAGTCTAATTGAGCTTTGTAATGTGCCTGATGGATGGGCATATATTTCATTCTGACCCTCTGTGTCTCATCTTCAGTTAACATAACCTAATAACCTTTGATTATTACTTTTGCATTTTATATTTGGTTGTGACATAGGCACAATCCCAGAGGACAATCATAATCAAGCTTGTTTTTTTTTTTTTTTGTTTGTTTTGTTTTTAATTTCTTTACCCTACAGCTGTGAGAAATTCACAGCCATTCACTCATTAACTGGAGAAAAAAACCCAGTCCCATAGTTTGGTTATTTTTATTTTGCAACATAAAAGAGAGAAGGGTTAAATGACCTAGCTGAGTTCACACAGTCATGGGGTGGCACTGGGGAAAAAGCCAGGGCTCCTGACTCAAAGCAGGTTTCCAGTCTTTGAAGAATCACAGAAACCTTTCAAAAGGTTATTCCAATGCCATATTTCCACAGGCTATTTTATTTGTATTTCCACAGTCAGGCCTGCCACATGGCAATCCTCAGAAACTATGATTGCCCGACTCCTTTAAGTACTAGGTCACACCATGGCTTGGAAGAATCCTCAGTGCTTTCCTCTGGGGAAAAAATGGTAAACAAAAATAATGAGACAATGTGCTCATGCATCAGCATTGAGTAATGGAGCTGAAACCCGGAATCCTGATTATAGATGATGTCTTCTGAGGGTGTCTAGTCCTATTGGATCTTACTCAAAAAGGACAACAGCTAAGTCATTCCATAATGATGAAATTCTAATCAAAGGGAAAACCTTCATAGGATCTCCTAGTGATATTAATCCTCACAATTACGAAATGCTGCCTGTTGACTACATTCTTGATGTGACAGCTTAATTTCTTCATTTTGATTCTTGTGGTAGAAAACAGCTGGTTAAAATTCTTAAAATTTCACTCACACAAAACAGAAAAGCAACATATATTAATGGACAGTATATTGATAGCCTTAGTAACCATTGTTTTTATGTTGAGAGAGAGAAAATATGGAATCAGAAGGATGTGGGTTCAGTTTTTGCCTTTAATAAAAATTAGATGCCTTATCTTAGGCAAGTCATTTAACCTGTTAGTGTTTCTGACAGTTCTTTGATAGAGTAAATAACTGACAACTTGGGAGAAGATTCCACAATGGTTCATAACTACTTATATAAATAAAATCATGGGGTCAGACCAAAGACCTTGGGAAGTGAATTGATTATTCTGAACTTTATAGTCTATCATTGAAAATAGAAATCATCGGGCAGCTAGATGTATAGTGGATAGAGCACCAATCCTGATATCAGGAGCACCTAAGTTCTAATCTGGCCTCAGACACTTAAGACTTCCTAGCTGTGTGACCCTAGGCAAGTCCCTTAACCCAATTGCTTCAGCAAAAGAAAGAGAGAGAGAGAGAGAGAGAGAGAGAGAGAGAGAGAGAGAAAGGAATGAAGGAAGGAAGGAAGGAAGGAAGGAAGGAAGGAAAGAAGGAAAGGAGGAAAGAAGGAAAGAAAGAAGGAAGGAAGGAAGGATGGAAGGAAAGAAGGAAGGAAGGAAGGAAGGAAGGAAGGAAGGAAGGAAGGAAGGAAGGAAGAAAGGAAGGAATGATATCTTGACTTGGTTGTGAATTGGATTTAAGTGAGGCAGATTTACACAAAATCATCCATTTCACTTTCTCTCCAGAGTCACTGAACTTCAGTGATAAGACAAAAGTTAGGAAAACAGGCCAGGATGCAGTGGGTCACCTTGATGTCATTGATGTTTGACCAAGCTCCAACTTCAGTCACCTTCATGGCTTTGGGAACAAATTGGAACAAAACCCACCCATTAAGTCTTCATTTGCTTGGGGCAGCCATCTCCCTAACTTACCAATGAGTCTGAGACCCCTCAGTTACCCGCAACCTGGTTTAACCAGTTGGCCAAGATAGTTTTACTGGGATGTGGACTTTGCATATGGAGTCACAGGTGAGAATTAGTTGAAGCAGGTGGATATCAGCAGTGCATGAATAGCCTTGAAAAAGCCTTGGCTAAGTGGTGGTTCTTCTGGAATATCCCATACATTCCAGTTGTCACTTCAAAGAAAATGGATTTCCCATGGGCTAAGCAGGTTCTGAACGTGAGTCATTTCCAAGCACTTATGACATATAGAAATCACAATCATGTTGGGTCACAACCTGTCATTTGTTGGTCTTGAGGGTTACTTTGCTGTATTTATGGGTAAATACAGAGACTTTTTAATCTATGAGCCTGTCGTTGGTTTTAGTAATCTGAGAAAGACTAGGCTCTGTCCTTCAGAAGGACAAGGTTCTTCTGCATGTCAAAAGAAGCTAAAATACAGGGGTGAAACATAACTGCCCATTTATACTGGAAGTTTATTCTAAAATGGCATTACATTTATACAAGAGGAAAATACAATGTCTTCCTATCCCTATCACCACAAGTTCAAGGAGCTCTGGTTAATGAAATCAAATACTAATTAGAAAAAGTATCTATTTCATTTTTTTACAGGACAAATCAAAGGGAAAACTTTCAATGACTGGAATGAACTTAGTCAACCTTAGTATGAAACATATTTTTATGTTTTTCTAAGAGGAGGAACATCTTGTATCTTTTCTCAAGGGAAGTAAACTATGTAGAGAGTTTTGGAATCAGTAAAATTTCTATTTTAGCCCCACATCTAACACTTACTGAATATGTGATCCAAGCAAATGACTTAACCCATGTTTGCCCTAGGTAGTACTCTGAGACTTTTTTTCTATTTTTTATTTTTTATAGAAGCAATTTAGAATAGGGAATAAAATGCTGAACTTGGAGTCTATAAGACCTGGGACCAAAATCTACCTCATATATTTATTGGCTGTATTATCCTAGACAAGTAATCTTTCTGTGCCTTGGTTTCCCTTATCTGTGAAATAAAGAGGTTGTACTTGATGGCTTGTAAGATTCCTTCCAGACTCAATTTCTAAGGTTAATGAAGGATGCATGAATGAATAAATAATTTCTTAAGCACTATATATAAAATACATAAATAGAAATAAAAATAGACATCCTACAAATAGAAATAAAAATAGCAATTCCAGTCTTCAAGAAATTTATATTCTAATATGAAACCTGTATAAGAGATTTCAGTCTTAAGTCAGATGGAAAGGCATCATGGTCCTTAGGGTTCAACAGTAAAACAGATAGCCATGTATATTCTTTAATGCCATTTCAAGTGGTAAAATCATATACTCATTTTCCTTTTCTATCATATCAGGCAATCTGATAAGTATGAGGGAGTAGAATTGTTTTAATTTGCATCTCTCTGATCAATAGTGAATTAGAGAATTTTTTCATGTAACTACTGATAGCTTTGATTTTTTTTTTTTGTCTGAAAACTCTCTATTCACATCCTTTAACCATTTATCAATGGGGAAATGACTTATGTTCTTAAAACTTTAACTCAACTTTCCATATATTTCACAAATGAGGTCTCTATCAAAGAAATTCATTGTAAAAAAAATTCCCATAGTTTTCTGGTTTCCTTCTAATCTTCGCTGCATTGGTTTGCTTTGTGCAAAACCTTATTAATTTAGCACAATCAAAATTCTCCTTTATTGCCAATGATATTCTCTGTTTCTTTTTTTGGTCACAAATTCTTCCCTTATCCATAAATATTATAGGTAAAATATTTCACGGTCCCCTAATTTGCTTTTGATAGTACCCTTTATGTATAAATCATGTACCCATTTTGACCATATCTTGGTATACATTGTGAGATGTTGGTCTATACCTAGGTTCTACCAAACTGATTTCCAATTTTGTCAGCATTTTTTTTTTTTTTTGTCATAAAATGAGATTTTGTTCCAAAAGTTTGTATCTTTGAGTTTATAAAACTCTAAATTAATATGGCCATTTACTATTGTGTATTGTGTACCTAATCTATTCCATTAATCCAGTTCTGCCTTACCGGTATAAATCCTACCTAGTCATAGTGTATGATTTTTGTGATATATTTGTGTAATCTCTTTACTAGGACTTTATTAAAAATTTTTCATCAATATGCATTAGGGAAACTAGTCTGTAGTTTACTTCTTCTGATTTTGCTCTTTTAGGTTTAGGTCTCAGCACCATATTTTTGTCATAAAAGGAGTTTTGTAGGACTCTCTTTCCTATTTTTCTGAATAGTTTATAGAGTAGTGGAATTAATTGTGCTTAAAATATTTGGCACAATTCGCTTGTGAATCCATCTGGTTCTGGGTATTTTTTCTTAAGGAGCTGATTAATGGCTTATTAAATTTCTTTTCCTAAGATATAATTATTTAAGTATTTTATTTCTTTTGTTAATCTGGGCAATTTATATATATATATATATATATATATATATATATATATATACATATTTGTAAATATTCACTTATTTTACTTACATTGTTAGATTTATTGTCATATGATTGAGTAAAATAGCTCCTAATAATTGCTTTAATTTCATCTTCATTAATGAATGAACATTTTTGATACTGATAATTTGGTTCAATTTTTAAGTCAAATCAACCAATTGTTTATCTATGTTAATTCACCCATAAAACCGATTCCTAGTTTTATTTAATGGTTTTCTTATTTTCAATTTTATTAATCTCTCCTTTGATTTTCAGAATTTCCAATTTGATGTTTAATTGTAGATTTTTTACTTGTTCTTTTTGTAGTCTTTTTTAATTGCTTGACCAATTTGTTGATTTTCCTTTTCTCTATTTTATTAATATAAGTGTTTAGAGATATGACACTGGCTCCATTTCATAAATTTATATATATTGTCTCATTGTTGGTCATTGTCTTTAATGAAATCATTGATTGTTTCTATGATTTATTTTTGATGCACTCAGTTTTTAGGATTAGATTATTTTGTTTCCAATTAATTTTTAGTTTAACTTTCCATGACCCAAATGTAATGTTTGTTTAACTATGATCTGAGGATACATTTAATATTTCTGCTTTTCTATATCTGTTTGTGAGGTTTTTATGATCTAATACAGGGTCATTTTTTTTGTGTGTGTGTATGTGTAGGTAACATGTATCCCTGAGAAAAAATGATACATTCTTTTTATGCCTATTCAATTTTTCCAGAAGTCTATCATCTCTAACTTTTCTAAAATTCTATCCACCTCCTTACATTAGATCTATTTTTACTTTTGCTTTATCTAAGATCATGATTGCTACTCCTATTTTTTTTTTTTTACTTCACCTGAAGCATAATGGATTCTGCTTCAGTCCTTTACTTTATTCTGTGTGTTTCTCTCCCTGCTTTAAGTGTATTTCTTGTAAACAAAATATTGTCACATTCTGTTTTTTAATTTACTCTGCTATTCCCTTCTTTTTATGGGTAAGTTCATCCCATTCACATTCACAGTTATGATTACTGTGTATTTCCCTCCATCTTATCCCCCTTCCAATTTATCCTTCACAAACTCTCTCTTTTCACTCTTTCCCTCCTCAAAAGTTTATTTTGCTTCTTATCACCACCTTCCCCAATGTGCCTTCCATTCTTACAGACCTCCCCTTATTTCCCTCCCCTCCTACTTCCCTATAGGGCAAAATAGATTTCTATACCCAACTGAATGTGTATGTTATTATCTTTCTGAGTCAATTCTGATAAGAGTAACATCCAAGCATTGTCTGCTAAGCCTTGACCCTTCACTATAAAAGATCTTCGTTTCCTGCCTCTTTTATGTGAGGTAATTTATCTCATTCTTTCTCTCCTTTCCTCCTTCTCCCAATACATCTTTCTTTCTCATCCCTTGATTGTATTTTTTTAAATCATCTCATCATAGTCAACTAATATTCATGTCCTTTGTCTATGAATACTCTAACTTTCCTAATGATAAAGTTCTTTTTAGTTTCAAATACCATCTTTGCATGTAGGAATGTAAACAGTTTAATCTTATTAAGTCCTTTATCATTTCTCTTTCATATTTACCTTTTTATGTTTCTCTTGAGTCTTATATTTTAGTGGCAGATTTTCTATTCAACTCTGATCTTTTTATCAGGAGTGCTTGAAAGTTTTCTATTTCATTAAATGTCCATTTCCCCCCAAAGGATTATACTCAGTTGTACTGGCTAGGTGATTCTTGGTTGTAATCCTTTGACCATTGTAATAGCACGTATTTTACCTATGTACTCTGGAATTTAGGTATAATTCTCCTGAGAGTTTTAATCTGAGGATATCAGCAGATGATCAGTGTATTTTTTCACTCTACATTTTACTCTTTGATTCTAGGATGTCAGGACACTTTTCTTTGATAATTTCTTGGAATATGATGTCTGGCCTCTTTTTTAATAATGGCTTTTATGTTATCCAAGAATTTTAAATTTATCTCTCCTTAACTGATTTTCTAGGTTTTTCCAAAGAGACATTTCATATTTTCTCCTATATCTTCATTCTTTTGATTTTGTTTTATTGCTTCTTGATGTGTCATGTAATCATTAGCTTCCACATGCCCTATTCTATTTTTTAATGAATTATTATTAGTAGTATTTTCAGTGAGCTTTTATACCTTTTCCATTTGGTCAATTCTGTTTTTTTTTTAAAAGTGTTATCTTATTCTGTATTGTGTATTCTGTCTGTCTGTCTGTCTCTCTCTCTCTGTGTATATGTGTGTGTGTGTGTGTGTGTGTGTATGTGTGTAGGAGACCTTTTGCTTTCTTGTATCACTGTTATTTCTTTTCCCATTTTTCCTCTATCTCTTATTTTATTTTTAAAATATTTTTTGAACTCTTTCAGATATTATTTTTTGAGGGAAGGCAGTAACTAATTCACATTTTCTTTCTTTTAATTTTGTATCTTAATTTTCCCTATCATTGTAGTAATTTGCTATATTCTTTTGTTTGCTAATTTTCTAGCCTATTTCTTGATTTTTAACTTTATATTAAAATTGTTCTCTGCTCTCAGAGTGAAAGAACATTGTCTCAAGTTTAAGATTTTTCATGCTGCTGTTTTCAGAGTTCTGAAGATCTGTTAAGTTTTTGGTTCTTCTAAGGTAGTTTAATATAAGGGGATGTGTGATTACTACTCTTCTGGCCTGTGCTCTGGTCTTTGAGCAATCACAATCACTCTTCCTCTGACCTGGAACTATGACCAGGGTCCCTGCTCCCCTGCAACTTCAAGCTCTGATGTGTACTAGTGCTCCTCCGTGCCCTAAAATTGTGCCACAGAAGTGTGTATGGGCAATGCAACAGCATCCTGCACTTAATCTCAGCAAAAGGTCCCCTATAATTTCCTCTTGGCCTATGCTGAACTGTGCTCCAGGCCAAAACACCACCTTGATGAGACAGACCTTTTCTCCTGACCTTCTAAATTATTTCAGTCTGGAAAATGATTCAACCCCAATGTTTTGTTCATTCTGTCCCTCCAGAATTTGATTTGAAGAATTATTTGAAAATTGTTTAGAGGATTATTTGGAAAAGCTCAGGTGAGTCCCTGACTTTATTTTGCCTTGGGAGATACTTCTTTTCTCCTCAAAAGCCATAGACTTTGCTTGCCTCAGTGCATTACTTTGTGAAGGAGATTGTAGCACCGAGAAAGAGAAATGGGAAGCTTCTAAGAGCTATGTGTCTTAGCATCTGAAGGCAGCCTGTGGGAAGGAGCATTGCTACTTCTCTCCTTCCCTCTCTCTGCTTTTGCTGGAAAACCAAACTTCCTTGTAATCAATCAATATTTTTAGTCATTCTTCTTCTTTTCTTGCCTCAGTAACTCCAGGCTTCTTCTGCTGGAGGTGGGGGAAGGCAAGGATTCATTTTTTTTTTTACTTTCAGATAAAGAAATTAAAATGAGTTATAATAGAGTCATATTGGTTTATACGTTACTGGTGTTGACTTCCTTTTGTGAAATATCCTCTAAGTCTCATAACTATTTTTAATGGTTAGAATATCTGAATTTCTAACATCTATGTATGTGTGGGATACACACACATGTTTCTGAGAAGTTTCTCTTTTGAAACTATAAAATGGAGATAGGGTGGGGGAGAGGGTCAGTAAAAGCTAGGCTGATAAAATCTGACAGCACAGAACAAAGAACACTGGGAAATTAATGTAAATTGTTTGCATTTTTGTTTTTCTTCCCAGGTTACTTTTACTTTCTGAATCCGATTCTTCCGGTGCAACAAGAGAACTGTTCAGTTCTGCACACATATATTGTATCTAGGATATACTGTGACATATTTAATATGTATAGGACTACTTGCTATCTGGGGGAGGGGTTGGAGGGAGGGAGGGGAAAAGTTGGAACAGAAGTGAGTGCAAGGGATAATGTAAAAAATCATCTAGACATGGATTCTGTCAATAAAAAGTTATAATTTTTTAAAAATCTGACAGCAAAAAGTATCTAAATGCTAGTCTTGTTCCAAAAGGAATGATTGTTATAAAACAGGTTTCTTGTTAATATTTGGTAATGTTTATAACTATTGCACTTCATCAGATTCACACAAAATAATTGAAGGAGAAGGCAGAGGGGAAAGGAAAATTGGGGAGAAGCCTTTTATATCTCTTCCCACCTCTTTCTTTCTGGTCAAGGTACTATGGCAAAACCTTTTCAGAATAGACAAGTCCTGTCACAAAAAGTTCTTCTCTTTCCTTCCATGGATAGTAATATGCAGTGATATTGGCAGCATGCAGAAGCTGATTCATCACAATCAATAAGAATGAAAAAGTATCTAGTCAGGTACACTGAAGCCCTGGATTATCTAGCTAGTATTCGTGGGATGAATTCTCTATTAGTGTTGATGGAGTTTATTAGGATGTAGGATTTGACATCAAGATGTTTGGTTAAAAGTAAATGTCATAGGGACATAATTTTGGAGCTGGAAGATATCATTTAGTCTAATTCCCTCATTCTACAAGTGAAGAAATGAATCATACAGAAGTGAAATGACTTGATCAGTCATCTATTCAGTAAGTGACTGAGGTAGTATTTGAACCCAGGTCTTCTCTTTGCATTCCCTCCTCCTTCATTGCTCTCTCTACTGCACTCTGGTTTTACTCTATCATGCCCCACATCTAAATTTGGAATGATTCTTCAAGAGTGGAGTCTTTGCTGCAATTCTGGAATCCATATATTAGTAGCCCATTTTATCCAGCTATTCTCTCCCTCTGACTGTATATTTCCTCCTAGAACTTCAATTTAGAGAGGATGCTGAGGTTAGCCATGTTTTATTCCTTTGCAGACTGCTCTTCAGACTTTCTTTATTTTGCCTCCCAACTCTACCTTCTAGTTTCCTTTTTATGTATTCTCCTGACCTACTGAACATAAGCTCATTGAGGACAAGGAATTTCTGTCTTTCTATTTGTCTTTGTATTCCCAGTGAGGAGCAACAAGCCAAACACCATAAAAGCTTAATGAATGTTAATTGGTTGATTGATGGATTCCAAGTTCAGAGACCTATCCACTACACCATGTTAGCTTTTTAATGCTTGGCCCCTTCTTTCCATTGTTTTTCTCTCAGTTATTGTTTTTTTCTTTTTTAAATCATTTATATCTTTTATTTCTACAACATTTTCATTTTCAAATAAATCTCTTTATTCTTCTCTCCCTAGGGATCTATCCTTTATAATACTGAACAAAAGAGAGAGAGAGAAAGCAGTTTTCTACAAAACTAACCAGCCCAATGGCCAAGTCTAATAGTACAAGCATTGCTTCATATCCATGGTCCCTCATCTCTGCAAAGAAGGGAGGGAGTTTCATTTTCTATTTTCTTCTTTGGGGCAAAGATTGATCAATATAATTATCCAAAGCTCAGTTTTCTGTTAGTTTTGCTTTTCCTATTTATGTTATTATATTCATTGTATATATAGTTCTGCTTACTTCCTTTTTATAGACATCTGACAGTCAGTGAGATTGTGACTTGGCCAAGGTCACTCAAACTATAAGTGACACATCCTGAATTTAAACTGAATTGATATGTGTCCAAGTGTAACACTCTCTGTGCCATATTGTCTGCTTCTTCTGGAGCAGCAATATTCATTGCAATTGTCTGCCAGAATTTGTTTAGCCATTCCCTTCAATCCACTTTAAATAGAGGCTAGCATTACTTTTTTTCCCTAAGTACATCTGTTTAGGATTCATAATAATCCCAGCAGATTAAACATCAGCCTTCTGGTATAGTTCCTGGGGCTTGCAATCCTGACCTTTTCCCTAAAGCTGATCAAGTTTAGACTCATGGTGCCTTAGACTCAAGTCTTTGTGCTTTTTTCTTTCTACCTGTCATCTCAGGTGAAAGCAAATGTGTTCCATTTTCTATTTTCAGGGAGACATTTTTTTCTTAGTGAGTGACATTTTTTACACATGGTGAGATGTATGCTGCTCATCTGTCATGTAAGGACATATTGCAGCCAAACAACCTACTCTGTCTCCTGCTATACAGCAAATGATAGAAATACGAAACATGGTGCTAAGTTTCTCCTGGGAGTGAGGGTATCAAGTCAAAAGAGCTTTCCTAGAAAATAATATCAAGAGAATAAAAGAGAAACAGACTACTTCCAACAGATTTGAGAAACCCCCATATAACAGTATGTGGTTCTTATCATGGGTTTTCTTTAGTCCTAGGTGTACATTTCTGAATATACAGATATGTTTCCCTCTTCTTTTTCCTGTGGTCAATTGGACAAGAATACTCTTCTATCTAATAATCATGCTTTTCATTTGCCAACGTGATTCTGGTCTATTTTTCTTTCTTTCTTTCTTTTTTTAAATTTAATTTTATTTTTATAAAAGGTAGTGCTGCTGATGCACAGTTAATCAATCCTGGCTTTTAGGGTGCTGGTTTTCTAATTGTGGTCCAGAACTCATGTGATCCTTTCATACTTTACCTCCCCATCTCTCTATGGATCAGTGACATAAATTAGTGTGATGGTTTTTGTTGTCACTGTTCAGTTATTTCATTTGTGTCCAATTCTTCATGACCGCATTTGAAGTTTTCTTGACAAAGATACTGCAGTGCTTGTTGTTTCCTTCTCTAACTCATTTTACATATGAGGAAACTGAGGCAAATAGGGATTAAATGATTTGCCCAGGTCACACAGCTAGTAAGTTTCTGAAGCCAGATTTGAATTTAGGGAGATGAGTCTCCCTGACTTCATCCATATTCTATTCACTGCAATGCCTATCTTCCTCTAGCATGCTGGTTGTCTGGGATTAAAAGTACATGCTATTGGTCAGACAGTGGAGCAAAACTAATTGGCTCCTGAGGGAAATTTTACCCATGACCAAGGCAGACCTTTTTAGGGAATAGAAGAGTCCTTTCATCCCTATACCCATTTCCAAGATTTGTACAGTCTGCACTGGAGATGTGAATTTGAATTCCATTTCCGACATTGACCTTTTGGGAGGCTATAAGATAAGAGGATGAAACTGCCCCTGGAACTGGAGGACCTGGGTTTTAACTCCCACCCTTATACTAGTTACCTATGTGACCTTGAGCAAAATTACAGAACTTTTTTGGACCTTAATTTCCTCTTTTTTAAAATGAGGGGACCTCTAAGATCCCTTCAAATTCTAAATTTCTGATCCACTTCTCACAAATTTACATCTTAGTCTGGATACATTTATCGATTCATTTCCTAAGAACAGATTTTGATACAGTAAAAGGTAGAATAAGGTATGAAAGCACAAATACTTAGGTAAAAAGGTAGGTAATGAAGATCCAAACAGGTTAAGTATTGAAAGGGGAAACTGTAGTTCCACGGGCCAAATTTGATCTACTTTTATTTTGTCTACCAAGGGCAAGCATTAGTTTAAGATCATAGCAAGATAAGAAATGGAACTGGAACATGGGTAATTTTACAGCATTGACAATTGCCAAACCTTTTGTTCCAATTTTTCCTCTTCTTCCCCCCATCCCCTCCCCCAGATGGCAGGTTGACCAATATATGTTAAATGTTAAAGTATAAATTAAATACAATATAAGTATACATGTCCTAACAGTTATTTTGCTGTACAAAAAGAATCTGGAAGATACTTTTAAAGTATCGAATAAGGAACTGAGACCCAGAGAGAGTAAACAATTTGTCCAAAGTCCTACAAATAGTAAGCAGCAGAATGTACTTGAGCTGAGAGTCAAACTCAAATTCTCTGACTCCATATATATTGTTATGCATATTGTTTATCCTTTGTTCTGAGGAGAACCAATAACATCACAGAGTGATATTTTGACTCTTTCCAGAATTGGATTTAAGTAAGATAAAGTCATCAGTCTTATTCTCTTTTCCGGAGTCATCAAAGTCCAGTGGTAGGACCAAAGAAAGGATGACTGATGATGGTCCAGGATACAGTGGATCTTTTTAGTGTCTTTGGTGTCTGACCAAATCGTAACCACTCCCTAGCACCCACTTTAGCCACCTTCATGGTCATTAGAACAAATTATTCTTGTATGATCATTCCATTTAGAGAAGCCTTCACACACTTGGAGTAGACATGCTTTTAAGGCTTGAAGCCTATTGATTAACTTCTACCTGGAGTAGTTTGTCTGCCACGGTGGTTTTACCAGACATGGCTGCTGTGTGTGCTATGGATGCTTGGAGCCATCAGTGAAAAGTAGGTGAAAAGTAGATACCAAAGGAAGATGAGCAGCTCTGAAAAAGCTTTTGTAAGCCCTCACATTACAAAATGGAGAAAGAAGCCCAAATAGCAAAATACTGAGATTTTGTTTTATCATCCTCATTTTAATCCTCTTGAGTGTGAAGCTTTGTGATCTTCTAAGCTGGAGGAGGGGGGGGGGCGGGAATTGTACTAATTGAATTAAACCCAGAGTTAAAAGCATTCACCTTCACCCTTGACTCCCTACTCTCCAGGGAGATAATTTTCAATATGCTCCTTTGTTATTGCATTATATGTTTGGGTGACTGCAAGCTGTCCATTACTGAGTGACTAGAAATTGGTATTCAAATTTCAACCTTGTTCTTTAAAGGCTATTTTTGAAAATGCCCTGACATGACATGCATCTTGTGGGATTTTTGAATATCGCTGTGTTTCTGATTTTTATACTCAATGTTGTCTAAAGCCGCATCAGAATTTTCTTTTATCCATAGGACTATGATGTGAGTAAAGGCAACATGAACCCAATATATTTCATTGCCAAGCATCATAATCTATTAAGCCCTAGACATTTTCAGGGAATTGCTTTAAATCCTTTGGTGGTTGAAAGTGGCTTCAGCGGGATTAATGGCTTAAAGGTAATTGTTATTGCTAATATTTTATTTGAAATGTCCTGTTCAGCAAAGGTAATGTGACATTTTGCTCACCAGGGATGCTGTCTTTCTAGGAAAATGGGAGAGTCTAAAGGTCAGCGCTCAGGAGAGTGGGGGAGCAGAAAGTGAGACAAAGGACAACTGTCAGGAACTGAGGTGGACAAACATGAATTAGCAGAGCCTGAGCGGACTTCCGCTTGCACCTGGGAGAGTTGTAGTTTTAATTTTATGGGAATCATGTGAGATTAATCTGGATGGTTAATCATCTCTAAAAGGAAACTCGGTTCTCATTCTCCATCTTTCTTTCTCTCCCTCCCTCTCCCAAACAAGAAAAAGGCACAAAATGCATCAAGGAGGAGCAGTGGGAGATATTTATTGCAGGAGAATTTGAATCAAAAGGATAATATCATTTGATCTAAGAAATCAGAGGAGACATGGGAAATAGAAATGGAGAAAAATAGGTATTAGGAATTATATCTATACATAAACACATACATACTTATATCTATACATATTCACACACATTTATATGGGGTACCAGACATGGCAAACACACATAACACATACATGGAATATTAAGGGAATTAATTGAATTATTCAGGTGAAAAGGGCAATAAAATTATTATAACATTCTGACAGTCTTGGATGATTATTCAGTATTACTTAGCATAATACTTGGTCCATAGTAAGAACAATAAATGCATTTTTCATTTATTACCTTTTTCCTTACCCCAAATACATGTTTGCTGATTTGCTCATAAAAACATGAGGAAAAATATACTTTCTATAATTTTTTTGGGAAATAATTCATTTAAAATTATTTTAGGAGTCAAAAAGACAAGAAAAGAAGTATTATTTTGTGCCTCATAACACCCAATTGAGAATCAGGATAAAGAACTACACCCTGAATCAGGAGACCTGGATTCATCTGGCTTCTGATACATACTGACTATGTGACCCTGGATAAGTCCCTTAATTTCTCAATGTGTACCCCACACTATATTCTAGGTATTAAACTAAAAGTCATAAAACAGGTGCCTCTTTAACTTTGGTGGAAACAATTTCCTCCTAGGGAATTCCCTAAGATGAAATTACAAGTCTAATTAAAATGATTACATAATATTAGGTAATGCAAAACTGAACTAAATTTCAAATTGCATCATTAAGCAATGCTATACCACTAAATATTACCTGATTAATGATTTGTGTCTGTTTGCTATTTTTCATGTCTGCCCATTCACTACTCAAGGAAAGTAGGAGACATTTTGTAGCAAATTCAAGGAAGGGGCTTCATATTCATCTTGAGCATATCAGTTGAAACATACCCTATAGTACGTAGATGTGTGACAAATTCATAGATATACATCAAATGTTGTTCATTATATGTACCTACTAAAAATGCCCAAAGTCTACATTTTCAAATTAGCATACCTGATTCAGAAATTTTTAATCTCAGCATTAAGATGTTTGAATGGCAATGAATATTCTTTTCTTTATTGTGCTTATTCTAAGCTTGGTGTAGTAAAGAGCATTGGATTCAGAATTGAATGACCAAAGGACAGATTCCAACTCTGTTATTTGCTATCTGTATGACTTTGGGCAAGCGTTAGCTCTGTTTCCTCATTTGCCAAATATAGTCATCGGACTGATAATTAAATACTTTCTACTGATGTAGTATTGATGTTTCTAATCTTTGCGGTCCTCTTTCCAAGCCCTAAGAAAGACAATTCATACTCACATCTATAAAGGTTACCTTGGAGCACTGAAAAGAGGGTTTTGTCACATACAAAAGTTGACTCATGAGAATGGTTCAGATTTATTTAGCAGATAATTTAATTTGTGATTCAACTGAAGGGTAGGCAACAATGTCCTCATTTGTGAAGAATGATCTTGAAAGGAGTGAGACACTTGGTTATTCCAAATAATGAAGGCTGAGTTACATCCAGAGAAGATCCTAGACAAAGAGATCAACATGGGAAGGAAGAGAAAGGAGATAAACCATGTTTGAGAAATGAAAGCTATGCCATATGCTACATATCAGTCTATAAATTGTGGGTGTTTCTCAAATATTTAAATACATGCAGAGAAGGAAGATTTTTTTTTCTCACCACTATAAAAAATAGAGAGTCTCCCTTCTGGGTTACTAACTTTCATTGTTATAAGATCATAGATTTAAAACTGAAAGAGATTTTGTTGTTATTCATTTGTTCCAGTTGTGTTCAATTCTTTGTGACCCCATTTGGAGTTTTATTGGCAAAGACACTGGTGTGGTATGTCATTTTCTTCTCCAAATCATTTTATAGATAAGTAAACAGGCAAACAAAGTTAAGTGACTTGCCTAGGATCTCACAAGTACTAAGTTTCTGAAAATGGATTGTATTGGTTCACTGAATGCAACCTTATTTGAAATTATATTTGAATCCAGATCCTTCTGCTTCCAATTCTAGTAACCCTGCCACCACAGGGCCAGGAAATGGTACCCACTCAATTATGTGGAGATTAAAGTTAAAAATGGAATGAAAATTTTTCTATTAAAAAGTGTTTTTGGAAAACAGATAGGAGACAGTGGGATCATTTGTCTATTGAAGGAGTAAAGCTAAGTCGAACTGCAACAGTAGGTCCTATTGAAATAGCACTTTTTGGTCTAACAAACAGTACTTTCTTCCCAATGACCCTGTGAAATAGATGCTGCCTGTGTGCAATTATTCCCATGTCACAGATAAGAAAACTGAAGCTCAAAGTGATTAAATAACTTCCTTGATGACACATAGGACTGTGTAACTCCCAAGTCTACCACCTGTTCTACCCTATCAGTGCTGGCCATTTCAGACAAAGAGGTGGGAACAAATATTGCACCTGGCATATCCCATCTCACAAAGGTTACCTTGTACTGAAAAGCTACCACTTCAATGTACACTTTCCCCAAATGGTTTCTATAGTATTGGAATTCATTGTTCTTTCAATGATTGGTAGAATTCTGTTTTAGTATATTCTGTGGATCCCTATCCATTCAAAATCCTAGCTCATGAGTCCCTGATGTTTTTGTTTCATTAGTCAATGAGTTATTTCAAAGAAAAGGTATTCAAAGAGCATACAATAAGCAAAGTTGTAAGAGAACATTCCCCTTACTCTGCAAAACTTCTGCATATTCTTCTATAAATGCACTTATCATTAATATATGGGAAGAGAGGCATGAATAGGGATCGTCAGGGTCATATATGTGATGAATATATGTGAGCAGGGCAGAAATATAAAGAGTATAAAAGAAAGGGAAGCATGTATTTAGGACACAAGTAGAGAGAGTAGCTCATGTTTCTAACACACCGATGTCTTCTTGTGATATTATGGGTACGCTGTTTGGGCTGATATCTCTACTGGTTTTTGCTGGGCACCATATTATTGTTGCTGTCTGCAGGACAGCAAATCTCCATTGCTCACTGATGTTCTTTGTGTTGGGCTGTTCCTACCTACTAAATCTCAGTTTTAGTCAATAGATTAGGTGATATTTCTCCATAAGAGAAAAGTTGATTCCATATACATTTTATTAGTTTATAGTTCCAAAGACTAAGATGTAGCACTTTTATTGAGAAAGACAAGCCCCCACACACCTAGGAATAAAGCAAACAGCACTATTTTCCGTGTTGGGAAAGGTTTATATCAGCTCCCAGAGCACCAACTCTTCATAATAGAGACTACATAGTCTACTAATTAGAGCCCAGAGACATTTATCTTTTTAATGGACTTTCTCCCTGTGACAGGATCAAAATCTTTGTTCCAAGCCTCTATCTGACTTAGTCCTAGAAGGTCTCCTTTAATTCCTTTCAATTCTTGCTTGCCAACTTACATCCCCATTTATCCAGGAGTCTGTATTCCAATAAATTGCAAAGGTCTCTCTGAATCTGAAATATCACACCCTCCAGTATCCTTTTGTTCTCCAAACAACTGAATTGAGCACTATGAAGATATATCCTTTCTCCTCTCCATAAAAATCTATTGTTTTTGATTCTTTCTTTTTTACATATATATATATATATATATATATATATATATATATATATATATATATATATATATGATAGCAAACTTCCTAATCTTTGGAACACCATATAGAAAGTAGGACTAGTTATCCATGGAATTATTGGTCTATATATTCTGTGTCCAAGTTCAACAGATCTTTAAGAATGGCTGTCATTTCTTCACCAGAGAGTAGGATCCACAATCTGAATGCCTTGAAAAATGGTCAAGATTTGGTCTCCTATCCAGGATTGCTTTCATCCAGCTACTACAAAAGGGAGAAAATGATATTTAAAGCCAGATGTGTTCTCAATTCTTTATAGATTTAGAGGAAAATAAGTAATAGTAATCACCTGTGATTTTCCACTGCAGAATTACTTTAGTTAAAAGATCTCTCTGTTACAACATCTTGATCTATTCGTCAATTTTGGTTCTCACAAGGTTGTAGGTCCTGACTTCAGGTGGGAAAAAGAATAAACCATTTATAAATACTAATTAATTACCTTTACACAAGACATTTCTTTTCTTGCTTCTCTTTCTCCAGGAGGCCACCTGCTATTTGTCCTATTTCCTAAGAAACACGATATTAATATTTAGGATATCCTATCTCATTGCACCCCTACTCTTAGCCCTCCATAATATTAAACCTACCTTGGCCTTTTGCAGCTCAACCCAAGACCCAGATTTTAATGGCTTTCCAACAATGCATTCCCAGACTCTGAGAGTCCCTCCAGAGGCCCAAGTGGAACATGTTGAAGACACAGGAAACCTATCTGGTTAGTAAGTAGCCATTATAATAGCAACTTTCTCACATATTGGAGAGGCTCTCTTACATTGCTGTCATATGAATAATGGATGAGTAATGTGCTGAGTTGCAGTTGTTTTCACAAATTGCCTGGTCCTGTATTCTTGATTCAGGCCAAATTTCTGTTTAAGGAGCATCCAAAGTATATATCTACATGATAGGACACAATTAGTTTGAAAGAGAACACAAACATGCATGTGGCTCCTAGTATGAGGCTTTAACAATTGAATATATTTGCCCTATGACACTTGTATATACTCTTGGGGCCACTGTCGTCATATAAACAGCCCAGCCTGGCTCATGTGCCGCTTTACTTAAGCCTGTAGAAGCAGTATGCTGCTATATTAATTATCCAGTAAGGAAATTTGATATCTGGGGTGCCATGAGATGAAGCTGTCCTCAAGGCACCAACCAACTGATCTTGTCAGTCTCTCCAGTACATTTACGTGAGACCCTTACATATTGCATACTATGTGGCTCTAAGTATTTGGATAAATGAAATCCCACACTGAAATTTAGACTAAGAAAGATGTGAAATAGATTAGAATTGTTTTTTTAAAATATGGAAGCCATACCTCTATCTCCATCTCACATCTAGATTTTCTTCCTTTCAAATGACTACCTAAATTCACTTGACATGGACAATTAGCATATTGTGATCACATAGTTTATTAGAAATTATGACAGTGACAGAAAACTTGCTATTCACCTATCTGTCTCCCAGAATTCCTCCTGACTACTCTTCCCATTTTCAGGTATGGTTAAAGAGTTTTAAAAATTAGCCTTACCCATATATCATGAAGAGGGAATAAGGGGGCACTGGAGGGGGAATTTGAATCTGAGGCAGGAGAAACATAGAAGACAAACCAATCTTGGTTTACCAATTATCGAGGCTTCATGACACTGAAAGTCTTCAGCACTCTATACTTCCTCTAGCTGCAGTCCCTGCTTGCACACATGGTTTGATGCTTCCATCATACTGGTCTTGTCCCTAGTTCCAGTTAAAACAATTAAAGGGGCTGGGTCATGAAGCTTGCCCTGACTGGTAATATTGTCTTAGTCTCAAAAATCTTGTTGTTAATGTCAATCAACTCAGAGGCATAAACCCTGCAGGAGCAATCCAGTTCCTACAGTTTACTTCCACTCACTCAAATGGCAGGCAGGGAACTATAATCCCAAACAGGTTCTCTGTTCCCTTGACCCAAATGTCTGACAAGAAATCTCTCTTAAGGGTAAAGGGAAAGGAAATGGCCAGTCCCTAAGCACCGACCTGATTATATACCACTGTCTCAAAATTTTGTTTTGCCCAGGGGAATTTCAAGAGCATCCCAAGGTCCCACAAAGATGAAACAGTATTGCAAAAACATCTATGACAACTCTGTCAGATAGGCAGTTCAGGAATTGCTTGGAAGCTAAGCTGTTCTCTTTGACCAGGTATATCCTGGAGTTTAGGTTCCATCACTGGGTAACTTTGAGCAAGCCATTGAATTTTGCTATCCCTGAGTTTTCATTCATAAAATAAGGAGTTTAGACAAAGTAGGAAAGAAAACAAATTGTATTTTTAGCTATTTAAAAATATGTGTAGGGTATGTGTGTGTGTTTGTGTGTGTTTGGTTTTTTACTGCCTCCCATGTTGAAACTCCTTCCTTACTTCCTTCCTCCCTTCCTCCCTCCCTCCCTCCCTTCCTTTCTCCCTCTCTTCCTTTCTCCCTCCCTCCCTTCCTTCCTTCCTCCCTTCCTTTCTTCTTCCCTCCCCTCCTTCCTCCCTCCCTTCCTTCCTTCCTCCCCTCCTTCCTCCTTCTCTCCTTCCTTCCTTCTCTCCTTTCCTTCTCTCCTTCCTTCCTTCCTTCTTTCTTTCCTTCCTTCCTTCCTTCCTTCCTTCCTTCCCTTTTCTCTCCATCTCCTCCCTTTTCCTTTTCTTTTCCCTTTCCCTCCCCCTTTCCCTCTCCTCCTTCCTCTCCCTTTCTCTCTCCTGTCCCCTCCCCTTCTCTCCTTCCCCTTCCTACACTCCCCCCTTCCCTTTTCTCTTCTCCCCCTTTTCATCTCCCTCTTCCTCTCCTTCTCTCCCCCTCCTTCCCTCCCCTTGCTCCCCCCTCACTCTCTTTCTCTCTTCCTCACTCCCCCTCTCTCTCCCTCTCTCCCTTCCTCCCTCCCCTCTCCTCTTTGCTTTTAACAATCTTACTGTTGGTTAGCTATCAGCTGATGCTCCCAAAGAATTAGCTGAAAAATACTTAGAGTTTTAGGGTTCCAATGCATTTTGTTCAGTAATCAATTATTATTAAAATCAATTATTAATTATAATAATCATGTAATATGTAATCTACATATACAATGTATTTTAATTATAAACATAATTAATAATAAAAGCCTTCAAAACTTAAAGGATTATAGTTTTTATGATAGAGTTTTAGCCCTTTGATTAAAGATAGTTGGAAGTAAACATATTGCCTACTTCTCATAATAGCTTACATTTAAACTTTACATTTCACACAGTGCTTTGCATATTGATGTCATTTAAGCTTCACAAACAACTATACAAGGATTACGTGGTACAAGTTACCATTGTTCCCATTTTACAGGTGATGAAGCAGACTCAGAGAGGTTAAATATGGTCCTACTATAATTGCATCACTAGTGAAGTGTTAGGGCAAGCCTCAGACTTTCAGATCTTGTGCCTGAAAGTCCAGTCATCTTTTCATTATCCCATAGTGCTTCCTCAAGCCAGCCAGCCCTAACCAGGAGAAGAGAGATTTTGTGTGATACTTGTTTCTATTCTTACTGATCCTTTCTATACTTTTGAACTTCAGAGAATAAAAGATGCATCAATCCCTTTTCATGGTGGAGGAACTGAGGCACAGGGAGATTAAATAAATTGCCTAAGGCATACATAAGCATACATATACTCAAGGCCACATATCAACAGCTAGAAATTGGAAGGGGAAGGCTAAATAGATAATCAAAGAACTCAGTACAAAGGTCCAACCTTTATGGAGCTTTTCTCTCTAAGATGAAATAACTATCTTTTGACTCAAAAATGATCTTATCTGAATAATAGAATTCACTTCAGTTCAGAAAGTTGGTGATAATGTGAAAAGAGTATGTTTATGAATAAAATCTAGGGATTTGTAACAACCTTGAACTAAATCCTGACCTGACCTGGTCATTTTTACTATGTGAAATGCTCAAATTATTTAAGAAATTGTATTTTAAAACTAGGTACTTTCTTAAGATGAAATTGAGGAAATGAGCAAAGAACTTTGACTGCTATGTAATATAGTCTGAAAGAGAAGGAAAAGCCAATTATTGGGGGTGGGGAGGGAAATCACATTTAAAGACAGTTTTTGAGTGGAAAGAATTTTTTTTCTTAGAATAAAAATGCAGCCTTAATTGAATATCCTCCCATTCAGTCTAAGATCTGTTATCATTCATAAATCACCATGATGAACTCAGTAAATACCTTCAGGCTTAACATTCAGTCAGGAACCATGTCTACTTTTAGAGTGTACATAATTTTTAACAGTGTGATCACTGTGTTTACATTTACATAATGCTGTGAGCATTTCCTTAGCACAAATTAGGATTTGGAGTTGGAAGGGACCTTAGAAATCATCTAATTTAATTCCTTCCTTTTACAGCTGAGGAAAGGGAGGCAGTCAGAGGCTAAGTAAATTTGCCTAAGGAGAAAGCTAGGTAGTACAGTGAATAGATTCATGAGTCTGGAGACAGGAAGACCTGACATTAAATCTGGCTGCAGACACTGTGACCTGGGGAAGTCATTTAACCTCTATCTACCTCAGTTTTCTCAATTGTAAAAAGGGGATATAATTGCAGTAGCCTCTCAGAGTTGTTGTGAGAATCAAATGAGATAAAGTGCTTGATACATAGTAGGTGCTTAATAAATGTTTTTTTTTCTTCCTATACTCACTTATGTAGAAAAGGAAAAGAGCAGGTATTACACTCCAAATCCTTTGATTTTTGAATCAGAGTTCCTTCCATTACCCTAAAATACCCCTCATCTCCCTCAGTCAAATATACATACAGCCTTTGGAGCGAGACTAATAGAACCTTTTGAAATAGATTTCCTTGGTACTAAGTGAGACTGTGGAAATTTCAGACACTAGGAGGGTCCTGAAATATTTATGAACCAAGGGATTCATCAACTAAATTATCTGTGATATCATTGAAAAAATATTTACCACTTCCTTTAGGGGGGCTAACATCTGACTTGTGCATTACTACATGTCTGGCTTAAAAAAAAAGATATAGCAGCAATTTTACTTAGAAAACATGATAGAGTTTATGTCTCCAAGGACAGAATCAACTCAATCTTGATTTCCATCTAGATAATCTATTCGATAATTGTAAGCATCAACTTATAAAGGTAAAGCATGTAGACAACCATAAAGGAAAGGAGGTTGTAGGCCAGGAAAAAAATAGCTTTTGGAAGAAGAAAACATTTGGTTTTCTTTAGAAATCCACATACTGTACAACAAAAAGCCACTGTTCCACATATCATATCCACCATATGAAATCTTAAGTTTCTATGGGATTTTTTCCTATGGAGCCCACAGTTATTCAGCATGATTTAAATATGATGATTTATGATAGTTCATACATTCTTAAGAACTTCCCCCTGCTTCTAATACACTTCATAGAAAAATGGGTGATAATTTCTACATCACAAGGGCAAGGCAAAGAAAAATATCTCCACTCCTAAATATGGATCAAAACAGTACAGTCCCCTGTGTGATTAACAAAAACTCACTTTCAATGGACTTGTGAAGAGTTCTGCTGAACAAGGATTGTATGCTATAGTGTTGGTCCCAATTCCTACTGGGAGATCTGTCTGTATATCTCACAAGTGTTTGTCCATGTACAACATTTTATATATACATATATATATACATATATATATATAATGTATGTGTACATAAATATGTATATGCATACATTTATGTGTACATACTTTACCCATAGGTATATGTACATGTGTATATATATATATATATATATATATATATATATATATATATACACACATATATGAAGAGGAAAAAGGTGTCCCTGTATTATATACTTATTAGTTATACATGGGCATTCAATTATTTGTAAGGAATTTTGATAGAGGACATACTTGAATAATAATACCTAGCATTTGCAAATTGCTTTATATATATTATCTCATTTGATTCCTATAAAGCTCTGTGAGATAGGTGATATTGTTATTTCTGTTTTATAGATGAAGAGACTGAATTTTTGAGAAGTCAAGTGACTTGCCCAGTGTCAAAACTAGTAAATATCTGAGGCAGGATTTGAAGTCAGGACTTCTTGATTCCAAATACAATAGTCTATTGTGCTGGCCAGTTTGGTGATGTAGTAGATGAAGCATTGGACTTGGAATCAGGAAGATTCATCTTCCTGACTTCAAATCTGGTTTCATTCAATGAGTACTTGTGTGACCCTAGGTAAATCAATTAACTCCATTGGCTTCAGTTTCCTTATCTGCAAAATGAGTTAGAAAATGAAGTGGCAAGCCACTCCAGTTTTTTTCTGTGAAAACTCCAAATGGGGTCACAAGGAGTAGGACATGACTGATACAACTGAACAACATTTACTGTACTACTTAGCTGCTTTAAAAAAGAAAAATCCCCTTCAAAACAAACCCCTCCCCCGCAAAATGACAACAAATCAACTTTCTTAAATATGTAAAGGATCTATGATAACATGGTAGCTTGGTAAGAGGTTGGCAGATTTCCTCTACTGGATATGCCTGAGGCGTAGAGAGGTTAAGTATTAATTCCCAAGGGTCACACAGCTAAAAAGTATCAGACAGAAAACTGGTCTCCCTGACCTCAAGCCTTGCACTCCCTCCAATATACTGCCTCCTTGAGAAGTGATAAAAAAAATAATAACCAAAGGTTATTCAGTACACGTGCAAATTTAATTTTGCTTATTGCACACAGGGACAGGAACCTGACCTGTGATTTCACTGATATACAGAAATCTTAAATCAGGAAACTTTTTCTACCAGTGAGGTCTATACCTTCTTAGAGTCTTGGAAAATTGCCTAGAACACTGAAAGGATTAAATAACTTGATCACAGTCACACAGCCAGTAGATATCAGAGGTGGGACTGCCTGACTGTGATGACAGCTCTATTTGCTACACCATTGTTGTCTCTTAACTTATTAAACATATAAGATGATTGAATATGTATTTTGAAACAGTACTAGTAACAGGCATGATGTTATTTGAGCTAATTGGTTTATTGGTCTTTCTTCTGCTCACTATATTGTTGAGGAGTCTTTTCCTGGGGTCCCCTTTTTCAATCTCTTAAGACTCCCTAGGGTTCAATTATTTGGTCACCTTCTCTTTCTACACTCTTTCTCATGGCAATTTTGTTCATCCCTATTATTTCTTCAATCGCCTTTATACTGATCACTCTCATATCTGCATCATTAGCCTCAGTTCTGTTCTGAGTTCCAGACCCACATCTCCAACTGCCTACAACACATTTTCCCTTGGATGTCCTTCCTCAATCTCAACATGGGCAAAGTCAAAGTTATTGTTTTTCTCTGTATCCTTACTATTTCTATTAGCTTCACCATTTTTAGTGGTCAGCATCACTTACCTGAGTTCTCATATTCAAAATCTTGACACTCTCTTGGATTCTTCTCCTTTCCTCACCTCATATTTTATCAGTTACCACATCTTATTTATACTCATCAAAACTTCTTAAATATCTTTTCAACACATTCCCTCCTCTCTTACCATTATATGAAAAGAAACTCTGATTACCACCACTACTGGTCATTCCCACAATTGTCTTCTACAGAACTTTAGATCTCCTTCATCTCCTAATGCAGCCTTCATCAAACTATCAGTCACAACAATTGCCCCTGAGTCTAGGTCTGGCCATGTTTCTCTTCTCCTCTAAATATTTTTCAGCGGTTTTCTATTCCCCTATTTTCTTAGGATTTTAAAGATTGATACAAAGATTAAAAAATTGAAGGAAGACATCCCAGGAATAGCAAATAGTGTGAACCAAGATATTTGCCACAAATAAACATTTATCAAGAAACTCTATCATCTGTCACCATGCTGGCTTTCCAGCTTCATCTCCTATTATTGCCTCTCTCTTATAATGTACTTCTGCCATACAGAACATATCTTCTAGACATGTGCATTTTCTCATTTTCATGTCTTGTTTCACCTTATTTGCTATTCCTGGGATGCCTTCCTTCAACCTTTTCATCTTTGTATTAGTTTTTAAAATCCTAAGTAAATTCTATTTCTTCCATGTTGTCCTCCCTGCTCTGACATCTTTCCTCACCTAGGATCTCACATAGATCTTTGAATCTCTCCAATGTAACTCCAATGTATTATTTTATGTTATGATAGCATGTCATATCTATTAGATTTCAGGTACCACGTTTTTAGCTAATTGTTACCTTCTAATGACTGTCAAAGGTAATTGCACACAGTAGATGCTTAATATTCAACCATTTCATGTCTAGAATATAGCAACATTCTCAAAGCTAATATCCTTGATGATAGGATCATCAATCTAGAGCTGTAAGAATACTTAGAAGCCATTGAGTCCAACTAGGTCATTTTATAGATAAAGAAACTTAGCTCTATAGAGCTTAAGGGATTTGCCCAACATCATTTTACATTTAAGAAATATCTAAGGCAACATTTGAACTTCTTCAGGTGCAATCAAACTGCTATCTCCAGTGAATCCAAGTGGTCCTTGTCTGTTGCTACCAGTCAAATATTCTTATATTTGGGCCCCTCTCTTGAGTCATTGTGACTTGAGTCACAGCAAAGACTGTCCTTTGCTTCTTTTCTAACCCGATTTTAGCATTACACCTAGAACATTGGAGGCACTTGATAAATGTTTACTGATTAATTGAAGAAGCTATAGTCAGTCTCTATTATTTCACGGCTAACATATCATTATAGATAAAAGGGACTTTAGAGATTATTTAATTTAATTTGTTTCTTTTTTTCTGGTGAGGAAAAGGCAGCACAAAAGCTAAAGTTACTTTCCTTGGTCACTTAGAGAGAATGTACCCAGGTCTCCTGATATTTAATCCCATGTGCCTTCCACTATAACAAGTTGATTTTGTGTTTAGTTAATTTTAAGCTCCTTTTTTCTAGCACAACTTCTTTTTTACTTTTCCTGAAAAGGTACCCCTTTTATTCATTCATTAATTTGCAATTGCATTAATTATGCCATATTCATAATTAAAATAATGGATAGCCCAACTCAGTCATACTTCTAAAATAAACATATGAAAATGTTACAAATTTTGAAAATATATTGTTTGAAATTTCTCATTATGTACACCTATAGATATATTAATTATTCTCTAAATATGGTTGTGATTGTCTAAATGCTGTGAGATTTATAGGTAGATAAACAGCCTCTGGAATAACCTCTTGTACCCTGGACTGAAAACCCATGTTTTGCTTTCACAATTACTAATTCTGCTCTTGAGTTTTTTGCTTCTATCATGGCAATTTTGGTCTAATTCACAATAGAAAAAGCCTCTTTTGAATATTTCTAAATAATGTAATTTAGAAGGTAGAAATCTGTCCTCCTAAAACCACACTACATCAACCTATGTACTTCCTTTTGCATTTTGAGCCATTAGTTCTCAATTCCCTTGTAGGTTTCATTAAGAAGAATTTCTTAAAAACCCACTAAAAGTGGTGTAAATAGTTGGTTTTCTTTTCCACTTACAAGTAATTATGTGCATAAAGATTTCTTCACATAAACACATCACACACACACATACATATGGTATAGAGGAATATATATGTTCCCTTAAACCATCTAGGTTGTTTCTTTTGAATAAAACATGCCCCTCTAAAGCCACATTTCAGCAATAGGTTTCATCTCAGTCATGTCTATGAAGCTAAATTTGTCTCCTTGTATTAGAACATCCAGTTTAGGTTGCTTCTTACTTTGCTTCTTACTTAAACACAAAGAGAAAGATATTTAGGATTATCTAAATTCTGTCAGATACAATACTTTGTCTTATATAGCTCTATGTATCTTCTTTTTCTCTACAAGCTCTATGTGGCTATATGGATGCACTACCATGAGACTAATATCCAAATTCCAACAGAAGAGACTTTGCCTAGCTTAATGATTGTAATAACTATCAATTATCTATAGTTCTTATGTGCCAGGGCCTGTGTTAGGTGTTTTACAAAGATTATCTCATTTGATTCTTACAACAACCCTGGGAGGTAAGTGCCATTCTTATCGCCACTTTGCAACTGGGGAAACTGAGGCAAACAGAGTTTAAGTGACTTAAACAACATCACATATCTAGTGTCTGTGGCTAAATTTGAACTCAAATCTCTCTGACTCCAGGACTAGATGCTCTGTCTTTGATGCCATCCAGATGCCTACACATTCCATTTACTCATCAAAACTGAAGGCAGTTCCATTATAGATAGGATGTGAGTACTCCTTAGAGTTATTGACTATAGTTTCTGCCTTTCCATGCTGTGACTCAGTAGCTCAGTCTTCCCTGCTATGATAACACAAGGTTAGATTAGTGATGGTAGCAAATGTTTAGTGAGAAAGACACCTGACTATTCATATATGTTTATCTTTCTTTAAACTTTGTTCTCATTGGTGTGTTATTTTTATAAAATTTAGCAGTTAGAAAATGCTATATTTAGATATTTTAATACAATTTTGTTTTTATAGAAAAAGCATAATTGAATAGGAAAGCATGTATAGTCTCTCTGGCTCCATTAATGCACCCATGAGGAACCTTTCAGCTCTGAACATGAAGCTGTAGCCTTGGCAACCCTGTCCACCTTATGACAGTTTTCCTGGGAGGAAATAGTACCCAGGTGTAAATAAAATAGCCTCAGGAGAGATGCCCTTTCAAACTCAAATATGTAAAACATCAGTGAGATGATATATGTAAAGTGCTTGTATGCCATAAACTGCTATATAAATGTCAGCTATTATTATTAAGTGAGGGCAGATGTCATACCCCTATCTAGCCATAATATGGAAATAAAGGGTTTTTAAAAAATTTGTTGTGCCTATTGAATCAAATTTTATGTTATTTGTTTTTAAGTTTAATTAAAAGCCCTGTTCTCAAAGTATGGTTTGCATAAGAGTTCTATCCCATTACATTTATAGTTTTCCACCATTTTTTACAATTGTTCTTTAGACTTTTTCTATTCTATTAATAATAGATAAATATAAAATAATATTTTGTAAGTCCTTCATTTGACTTAATGAGATTACAGGGCATGGATTTTTGTGTGAAGAAGCCTTCAATGGCAGTGGCGTTATGTCCTAACCTCTTGTTAAAGGAGCATAGGGAACTATTCTGGTTGGTCTCCAGTGAATGGAGTTGCCTCCAATATGATTGGTGAGTAAGAGTAATGGGGAGATGAACTTTTGGCAGAGAAACCACCTTTTCAAGAAATCTATAAAATTAAACTTTTTAATGGATCAGACCCTTTTTCCCTCTTTCTTGTTTTCTCTTTGTCTTTTTTACACTTGTTTCATATTGCTGGGTCTGAGTATATCAATGATAGCAGGGGATTATCTTTCCAACCCTCTGTTATATTTCTCTAAGTTGCTCTGTGGTTCAGGTCCAGGGTAAATGAGGAACATTTGTTAAGTAATCTCCCAAAGTGTCTTTACCTTCTGGAGTGGGTGGAGGGAATATTTTTGACTGAGTGTTTTATGTATCCCTTTATTCATGGACACCAACGAACTCTTTCCATCATATACATACATATATATACACACACACATACATATATATATATAATGTTCTTTGCTAGAGGAAATGAAGGCTGTCCAGTAGCCATAATGTACTGTGAGTTCTGTGCAGGAGATGAGGAGATGAGGACCCTATTAGAGGAACCCTTTATATGAGTTCTATGGATAAGGAATAGGGATTAGGCCAATGATTTATTGGTATAAAGAACTTCCCTCTCTGGATGCAATTTGTAGTTTTAGAGAGTTGTGCTCTCAAACTGAGATATTAAATGATTTGCTGGGGTCCACATACCATGAAAGAGTCAGAAGGAAGACTTGAACTCAGGTCTTCTTGTGTTTGAAGCTGGCTTTCTATTTTGATGCCTCTTTAAGAAATAAGCTGTATCTAAGTTTTATTCAGGTTTTCCTGCAGTTTTATTGTAGGGTAGGAGCAATGGGGCAAAGAGAGATACTGTACCCTTGGGGTCAGTCCCCAAAATTGAATTCCCATGAGTTCAGTCTTTGGGAGATTGGAGGTACCAAGCTAGGGGTGATATGGGCATAATGCTTTTTTTTTCTTTTTTGTTAAGGCAATTAGGATTAAGTGACTTGCACAGGGTCACACAACTAGGAAGCATTAAGTGTCTGAGACCAGATTTGTACCTTATCAGGTCCTGCTGACTTTAGGCTGGTGCTCTATCCATTGCACCAACTAGCTGCCCCAGACATAAGGCTTTTAATTGTCTCCCACTTTCCATCCAACACACATACACAGTAACTTTCTTATAACCAACAGAATGATAAATTCCTTGAACAATATAATTTGTAGCCATTTTATGATTTTGAATTTATAAATTCTCTCTTCCATATTTCTCTCCTACTCTATGTGTGTGTGTGTCTTCCCTCCCTCCCTCCTTCTCTCTTCCTTCCTCTTCCCCTTTCCCACTCTTTCTCTCCTTCCATCTTTTTGCTTGTCTCTGTTTCTCCCCACTTCTCTCTCTCCTCTTCTCTCCCCCCTCTATATCTTGCTTTCTCTTACCCTCTCACTTTTTCCATCCCTCTCTCCCCTCTTCTCCTTGAACTCTCTGTCTCTGTCTCTCTGTCTTTTTCTCTCTCCCCAATCTCCCTGTCTCTCTGTCTGTTGCAATCTCTCTGTCTCTGACTTGGTCTTTCTTTCTCTGTCTCTAGATTTCTAAACCTAGATTTGTCAAGATATTAATGGACCATGAAGAACTCAATATCAATATAGTGAATTTGGTTCAACACTTTGTAACCAAATTATTCTCTTTGCAAATACATCTGTAGCATGCCCTGGCACTTAAATGGGAGAAGCAGCTACTCTCCAGGGGTTAATATATGTTTTCTTCCAATCAAAATGTAGTTCATGATTCATTAGGTTTGTTGGCTAGATTATTTAACTTAATATTCATTATAAATTATTTACTTTCTAAAGCCTTCTTGATATGCAATGTGAATGAAACTATTATTCCTGAGCACAATCTTCCAAATAACACAACATAGTTTTAGTAAATCCCAAGATAGTTATTTAATCCCAGCTATCCAGTGCTCTACATAAACCACTCATACTGAGTTTTGAAGAGCTATAACATTGTTGAAATTATTTACTTGAAACTCATCTTTGGATTCAATAAGGGACTATGTGTTACTCTATATTTAATGAGAGAAGTTTCCAATTATGGGGCTATGTGAAAAGGCATGAAACATTTTGCTGAAGAAGCTTTACCCTAAATTTCATCTCTCCTTTTCTTTGTCAACAATTGTTGTCAATGGGAGAGAGTTGATTTTTTTCCTCGGGATATACCTGATAATAGTGTTATAATTTTAAAATGTAGCAACTGGAGCAAGGGTGCCATGTGAATGGGGAGATTGGGGATCAGGTAAAGGGTGAACAATGGTGACTCATCCAGGATCTGGTCATTGAAAATAGAAACCTTGGAATAAAGACATGGTCACTGAGAATATGGCTGCATAGAGAGGAGCCCGTCATTTACAATGGGAAGGATTCATGCTCTGAGGAGGTTCTATAAGTGACATGGGACGAAATCTCAATAAGCTCATTCTAATTATACCTCTGTTATTGAAAAATATGTTTTCAACTGACCACACCTGTTGAGATCTGCTAATGGTCCTTATATCAATTTAAATGGGATCTCCTATATGAAGCTTTTCTTTACTTCTCTTTTCTCTTGAACCTCACATGATATTTTAATTGGAATTCTTGAATGGGCACATTTTATGTTATTTTGTATTATAATTATTTGTGTGTGATATAAATTGGCATATATATGTGTATATATACATATGCCATAGCCTCCATGAAGGCAAGTATCATGTCTTATCTAAACTTTGTATGTGCTTCATATCAAGCATACTGAATTATACATTGTAGATATCTCAAAACTTTTGTTGACTTGAGTCATTGAATTGAGCTTTTGGTTGATTGTTGGGAGGGACGGTTTAGGATTCTTGATAGCTAACACTTTCTTCCCCTGTCTGTCAACGTGCTGTTGTCTATCAGATCCAAAAATTATTTATATGACACTCCTAATTTGGATGTTATTTTTTCTCCTCAGGAATAACCAGTGTGTGTGTGTGTGTGTGTGTGTGTGTGCACGCACGTGTGTAGAAACAACAGTATTAAGGTAGACAGACCAATGGAAGTATTTATTTGCTCTCAATAAATGAATGATTTCCGGTCTTCACAGCTGAAGTTCTTTTCAGTAAAAAAAAAGTTCTACTAGAAATCAGTAAAAATTCACCCCCTTTCTTACCACCTATGAAAAGAATAATCTGGACACTAGGGAATTACACCCTTGGAAAGTAACAAAATATTATAATCCCTATGCAACTAAGTAAGACACAATGAAAATCTGGTTACCAAGAACTACACAGTCCTGCAGATACAAAGGATGTTTAAAATGGACAAGGAGGAAGGGAGCAAGAAAAACAAAATTTTCTAACTGCCAAGTTTAAGGACATAGTATGTCAGAAATTGCCTTTCTCTGTGCTTCTTTATTTTCACACCAGCCACATACCTTCATTAGCTCCACCTACAAAATTCTGCCTGGGTACATTTGCAGAGTTGGGTCTTAAATCCTTTCTCTTGAGACTGTGAGTTAGAGATAGAGACTGAAGTTGTGATTTTATTGATATAAGAAAATCTGAGGTGAGGAAACTTCCTTTATATAAAGCAGATTCTCATAATTTCTGCAAGAACTAGTCTTAAGAGTTTCCTTAGGCACTGAGAAGGTACTTGCCCTATATGACTTGCCTACAGTCATGCAACTAGTCTGTGTTAGAGTTAATAATTGACTGAAGGTCCTTTTGACACTGAGGTCATCTCTCTTTCTCTACTATACTATCCTGCCTCTTAGCTCCATGTATAATTTAATCAATGGGGAAATTCTATTATTGCACTTGGCAACTCAGAAACTTTTAGCCTCTAAAAGTTGCTTAGAAATTAAATAACAGAGTTGCTATGTTTCAGAAGCAGTACATGAATCTAAGTCAGGAAGACTCCAAAGTCAGTCTCCATCCACTTACCATACAGTACTAACTCTCAGATCCTGACATTGGAAGGTATCTCTCAGAAAGGTACTGAGTTTCTCTCCTTGCCAGTGTTTTAGCACTGTCCTGTGTTGCTTCTTCAACTCTTTCATTTGTTTAGCACAAAATCTTCAATACAACAGGTGCTTAATGAATTCTTATAAACTGAACCAGGTTTCCTGATCTTTTTGTTCTAGACTTTTGACCACCCACCTTGTTCTTCTTTTCTCTGGTAAGTATGTTTTCCTGGCATTTTCCTAACTATTCAATTTCTGGTCTGATGAACATCCAGACTTCTCTTCATGTTTGTCCTAATTTGCATTTATCTTCCTGGTTCTGACCTGTGACCTTGCTTTGGACTCCCAAACCTACCTCATCCTTCAAGTCACGTCTCTGTTGTCCAGGTCTTGGTTCTCTTCCTGTTGTGCATAACCTAGTGTGTGTGACATACACAGTCATTAAAAATGGCCCCAAACAAAAAGAGCATTTGCAAGCACCCAAGGGAGAATAGAGACCAAAGAGGTTCATGAACAGTGATTCAAGGATTGTAAAAAGAAACGACAAGCCAGAAATAGCACTTTGTCAGACACATTAAATCAATTCTTTGGTCTTGAGGACATAAATCGTTGGGCTCTTTTTACTTCATGTATCTCGCAGAGACTTAAACCTAGTGAAATATTGACTTGGTTTAGGTTTAGCTTGGGAAACTTTGATGCCCTTATTTTCTCCTGGTCCAATAGTTTTGGAACAGCTATAGATCTGAGTCTTATCTCACTATGTATTCTTCTTTTCTTTTTCTTAAAGAAACAAGAATGTCGGTTCAGATTGTAGTTGAAAAATCATGGTTTCATTCAATTCAGAGAGAGTCTTCTGGGAATATGAGGTGTCTCTTCTGCACTTTGGTCCATATTTATTCAATTTTAACCTCCAAAACCTAGAACGATGGATGATACAACTCTTTTGTCCCTGCCTAAGGGAAAAAAATCTACTTTTTCGTCTACTTATGCTATAGAACATTTTAATATTGACTTAGCCTTTCTAATATGGGATTCCTTCATAGAATGTAAGCTTCTTCAGGGCAGACTCTATTTTTTTATTCTTCTTATTTTCTAGCAGAAGATTTTGGAATATAGTAGACATGATAAATATTTCTTTAATTAATAATAATAATGAAATAATAGGGGTAGAAAGTAGATCTATAATCTTATTGATATAACACTTTGAGGTTTGCAAAATACTTTACATATGGTACTCATTTGATATTTGAATTGATTACCTTCATAAAAAAATATTACTTGTGTGTCAGTAGAAAGGGAAGACAGAAATAGGATCCAATGAAAAATCCTATTATGCTTTGTGTGGTTGGTTTCTCCCTTTTCACTTCTTTTCTTGCTCCCTCTCTGATTTCTTCTTCCTCATAGATTC